>NW_022320642.1:0-40373 GCF_002776525.5 Piliocolobus tephrosceles
CTGGGGCTCTTCCTAGACAACGTTTTATCCTTTTTACCCTCGTTTCACAGATTGGAGACCTGTATCGCAGTTAGAAGTCTTCCCGTGACTACTTCTATATTCTGTGATAGTGTCCAATTAATAATTATTCTCTAAATACATGTCTGTAGTCTGTCTTCTAACTACTTATTTGTGTATATATGTATGACTTCTTGGAAGACCCAATTGAGAAATATAAGGTGTGCAAGTAAATAATGAATTAATTTTCAATATAATTAGCTAAAATTTGTTTTGAGTTATTAAATGTTTTAATAAATTTTTGAACAATTATTTTTAGGAAAAATACAAGATGTAATATTTGATATATAATATCCTTAATAATAATGTGATAGTGAATCTCAATTGAATGCATGCCCTGCTCTTTTCAAAACAGTATACTAATATAACTTATTCATTTATTAATGACTGCTCTCTATTACTGATTAGAATATCAAATGACACCATAGTGATTCTTGTTCAGTCTGATCCATCATCAACTTTTTTGGGGTAGAAATCTCCAATAGGCCTCTCTGCTTGAATTATTGAAGTGTCTGACTCAAAATAAAACAAAATTTTGAACAATTTTATATCAATATATTTACTAAGTTAGATGAAGTAAACTTCTTGAAAGATACAAACTACAAAAACTCACTCAAGAAGAAATGCATACTCTGACTAGGCTGATATCTATTAAAGACATTGAACTCAGTGAAAATAAACAAGCAGAAGGAAAACTACCAGCCTCGATGGATTCACCAAACATGTAAGAAGTAATTTCAATTCTATACAAATGTTTCCAGATCCATATCTCTCATGTAGATGCAAAAACTTCTGGTCAATAATTTCTCAAATCAAGTCCAATAATAATATATAGAAAATTGGTTTAATATTTGAAAATTTAGAAGTGGAACAAGAAAACATTGCAGGTTATAGAGTTTTTTTTTTTTTTTTTTTTTTTTTTCATGCTTGCAGTGATGTTTTCACAGAATATTCACGTCAAAATATATCAAATTGTACACTTTAAATGTGTCCAGTTTATTGTATCAACTAAATCTCTATAAATCCATGAAAAATGATTGTGTTAAGGCACTATGTTTTCGGGTAGACTGATACACAGCAATAAATACCTAGAACAGTGTGATAATACTCCCTTTCCTGTGGTTTGGATAGCTCTGAGCTCAAGCTCTACCCTGGCTCTTAGCTCTTAGTTCTGCAACTTAGTTCTCTTAAGCGGGTACTTGTTTGATAACAAATCCTTTCCAACATTTTAAAAGTAGTCAGTTAGGCTTTGGCAAAACACCTCAGTTAGGTTCTGGTAGAATAGATTCCCTTGAGAACAGATCTTGTTAGAGACAGCTGAGTGAAACACCCCTCCTCCACCTGCTTGTGGAACATGAGGGGATTTCTTTCTAATTTTCACAGGGAGAACCTAGTACAACTCCCAGGACTAAAGCTTAGGAATGTCTATGTGCCTTATTTGGGCTGCGTTACGTCAGAGTTTTTAACACTAATGTTAGCCCTCATGGAGCCTCTAGCATTTGATCAGTTACAGATTAAAGTGTTCCTATTAACACTAGGTCCAGCTATAAGCTTCTGTTCCCAGTACATTCTAATTCTTTCTATCTGCCTGTCTCGTCACTTTTTAGGGCAGGCAGCAGTTTGCCCTGATATTCAATTATTTGACAAATATGGCAAGAGTTGTTGATTTTCAGTTTGTTTTTCCTTTTTGCTTATTGTAAGAATACGTGTGACAACTTCCAAAGTCTTTATGTGTTGGAACATAAACTAGAAGTCTAATATATTTTACAAAATATTCCATCCTATAACAGCAGATGACACAAACTTTTCATACTCACACAGAACCTTCACTAAGATGAACCACATTCTGAGACAAAAAGTACACCTTAAAATTTTTTAAATAATATAAATCATACAAAGTTAATGATCTCATAATAGAAATAAATTAGAAATTAATAAGGTAAACATAGATGAAAAATCCTCAAAATATAGGAAAATTTAATAAGACACTTTTAAATAATTCATGAGTCAAAGGAATCGCAAAACTCACTTAAAAGTTTTGAATTAAATGAAAACGAAACCATAACATCAACATTTACGAGATGCAACTAAAACTGCCTCAAGTGCAATGTTTAGCATTACAATCCTATATTACTGAAGATGAGGGATACAAAATAATTAAATTTATACCTCAAGAAACTAGGGAAGAAGAGGAAATGAAACCCAAGTTAAGCTGAATGAAAGTAATAAAATATACGGCTCAAATCAATAGAAATGAAAACAGAAAAACAACTCAGAAAATTGTTTCTTTGAAACACAAAAAAATGGTTCTTTGAAAAAAGATCAACAAAATTGATAAAGTTCCAATGAGGCTAACCTTGGGAAAAAAGAGAGAAGATACAAACTACCAATATTAAAAATAAAAAAAGATGTCATGACTACTGATTACATTAATATTAAAATGATAAGAAGAAAAGAACTACAAATAAACCTATGCTCACACATTTGGTAACTTACGTGAAATAGAACAGTTTTTTTAATTATCACAAACATGGTAAGTGGAGGCTCAGAAATGTTAAGGGCTAGTTATTGCTAGAATGAGTTCACTTGAGTAATAGATGAACTATAACATATTGAACAAAATCCCAAATACTTATAGTCAAGAGGGCTTCATTTGTCTTATACTCATCTTACTCACATATTCATGCTTGATATTCCTCAAACAATATCAAGAAATGTTACTGCCAGTCTCAGTGGCTCACTCCTGTAATACTAGCACTTTGGGAGGTGCAGGCAGGCAGATCACTTGAGGTGAGGACTTTGAGACCAGCCTGGCCAACATGGTGAAACCTCGTCTCTGCTAAAACTACAAATAATGGCCAGGCATGTTGGCTCCCACCTGTAGTCCCAGCTACCGGGGAGGCTGAGGCGGGAGACTCGCTTGAACCCGGGAGGCAGAGGTTGCAGTGAGCGGAAATCGCGTCACAGCGTTCCAGCCTCGGCGACAGAGATTAATTTTGTCTAAAAAAAAGAGAAGGGAGGGAGGAAGGGTGGAAGGGAGAAAGAGAGAAAATGAGGAAGGGAAGGAGAAAGGGAGGAAAGGAGGGAGGGATGAGAAAGCTAAAGAAAGAAAGAGAAAGCTTACAACTTCACTTGTCTTCAATTCACTCTGACTGAATTGATTCTCCCAAATTATCCAGTTCACTCTGATCTGTGGAAATGTTCCTCCTTCTGTGCTCTTTTAACATACCAGATGTCTATTCTATTACCCCATCCATTTGCTCTCCTAAATATCTTTCAATGCATTTATCCTGTCCTTATGGTTTTATTTATATATATACTGTTCGTCTTACCACCAAGAGTAAACCAATATTAACCATATTAACACATTTTCTACAAGTACGTTTTTTAAAATAAAATATGCACAGGGTATCAACTAGTTTTTTCTCCTTTCAACTCTGAAATAGGGTAATACTCAATATATTATCTTGAACTCTTCCTATTCTGCTTTGTACTATCACCCTTTTTTTCATATTTTAGAATGTTTACTTTCTATGTATTTAAATGTAAATAACATAAAACATGCATTTTAAAATTTACTATAATATTATACAATATAATATTATTATTGCAATTTGTGATTTTTGGCAATATTTAATTGGAAAATAATATATTCTAAGATCTATAGTTCTAATTTGTTCATTTAACTGCTATGTAATTTTCCCTTTTGTGAGTGGATTATAAATTTCTTTATTATTTACTAGGAAACTATAACTTTTTCCCACATTTTAAATATTTTAAACAGTGCTACTACGAACATCTTTTCTGAGAACTTATGTTACAGTTTCTCTGGAAGTTGAATTGCTGGAATATTTGTACTTGCTGTTAAAAGACATTCATTTTCATTAATGTTATGGCTAGTTTAATTTGCAATTATCTGAATAGATACAAGTACAAACTTAAAAACGTTATATTATTTATCCAATTTCTTTTGCATTTTTATTTTTATGTGTTCTTTACATATTGTGATATTAAATCTATGATAATTATTTCCCTTCAATAATCTTTCCCCTCTCTACACTTTGTCTTTTTCAGAACGATTTTAATGACTATTCTTGTCTTTTGAGAAAATCTCTGCCACTCAGTAAGTAACAATAATGGGAAAAGCAAAACTGGATTTGATTAGCTGAATCTGTCCCAGAAATTTGTCCTGTAGGTAAAGATCTTTGATAATAGATTGACTCACTGTTGAATAGACAGAACTTCTAAGTCAACAAACTCCCAAGTAAACTGCAGATGCTATCACATTTTTTCAATTTTACAGTGCAGTTACTCAGCTTTTAGACAATGTTACAGTTGATCTTACTTCATTATTTTTAGCAAACCAAGCATTTGTCATTTCCTTTTCTGTTTTAGCATAGAAACACGGAATAATTATTTACCTTATACTCCTTCAAATAAATGCATTATGTTTAATTTAGACTGCTTCTGGCAGTCCTTAAGGGAAGTATAGTTTCTCTGAATGCTGCTTGCACGGCTTTCACATAATGCATTTTCCTTCAGGCTCCTGAAAGACCCAGGCCTGAAGGTTTTCTTCCTCATGTGCACTAGATTATTGTTCAACTATTTTAGCAAATGACTTTCCAGATATGGCTATCTTCATGTACCAATACTACTTCTTTTATATTAATTTACAATTAGCCTCATTACAACAGATATTAAAGGTTTTGTCTATTTTGTTGACTTTACTATTTACCTTATTATTTAATTCAGCTATGTCACTTAACTTCTCTAAATGTGTTTGCCTCATCTCAAGAAACTTTTGAAATATTTTTTCTAAAACACAGGCTTTCTAATATCTGGAACTTCAAATGTGACTAAAAAAGGTCATTGCAAGCAGCAGCGGTTTTTAAAAAATAATGTAGCAAGTGTGGGGGAACAATTCTGAATGAGTGCTAAAATTTTTAAAATATGCTGAATTTTTCAGCACATTAAAAAGGAAAATACTGTGGAATGAGATAGAAACATGGTAAGTGGAGGCTCAGAAATGTTAAGGGCTAGTTATTGCTAGAATGAGTAATGATGGGGAGAATTGCCAATACCGACATAAGAAAGAGGAACAATAAAGAAGAAAGATGGCATTTTTTGGTTAAATGTTGTTCTCTATGAAACACGAATTCTCCATGTAATACACAAAATATGAGGTTATAACAAATGTGCAGCCAATCTATAGGAAAGTGGGTGATGTAGATTGTATAAAGTCATTTCTTGATTCCCCAAAATATATTCAACCCTGCAAATATTTTGTGAATGTGTATATATCTGCCACATAATGACATTTCAGTCAATAAGAGACTGACGGTGGTCCCGTAAGATTATGATGGAGCTGAGAAATTCCTGACACCTAGTGATATTATAGCCATCGTAACATCACAGTGCAATGCATTACTCATGTGTTCATGGTGATCTGATGTAGTAAACAAACCTACTACACTGACAGTCGAATAAAAGCCTAGCACATGCAACTATGCATAGAACATAATACTTTATAAAAAAGAACTGTTACTTGTTTACATATTTACTACACTATACTTTTTATTGTTATTTAGTATTTACTCCTTCTACTAACTAAATATAAAAGCAATTAACTGTAAAACAACCTCAGACAGATAAAGACATTTTTCCAGAAGAAGACATTATCATCATAGGAGATGACAGTTCCATGTGTATTACTGCCCTTGAAGACCTTCAAGTGGAACAAGATGTGGAGGTGGAAGGCTGTGATATTGTTGATCCTGGCACTGTGCAGACTTAAGCTAATGTGTGCGTTTGTGTCTTAGTGTTCAACAACAACAACAACTATATATATATATATATATAATTCTTTACATAATATATATCTATTGTAACGAAGCAGATGTTTTGCATAGACTATCCCAATGGTCCACGTTCTTACTGAATCCAGAGATTTATTTCTTTTACTTGGGGCCACATCCTTTGCCCACTTGTGCTCTAGAGATGGAGTTTTGTTGGCTTCACTTGAAATATTACAAATTTGAAATATTATAAAAAAGCATAAGGACAAATTATTATGTGACATGCACATAACTGTTGTTATGTAATATAAAACATAAAAAAATTCAAAAATCAAAAATATATAGTAAGAATATAAAGAAAGAAAAAACTTGTGTATTTGTACAATGTATTTGTGTTTTAAATATTATTGCAAAAGAGAAAAAAGCATTTAAAAAGTCAAAAGTTTATAAAGCAAAAAAAATTACAGTAAGTTAGGGTTATTATTAAAGAAAGAACTATATTATTAATGTACTGTAGCCTAAGTGTACAGTGTTTCTAAAGTGTATAGTAGTATACAGTAATATCCTAGACCTTCACATTCACCCACCACTCACTCACTGAGTCACCCAAAAGCAACTTCCAGTCCTGAAACCTCTGATCAGGGTAAGTGCCCTATACAAGTGTACCATAAAAAAGTTTTATGCCATAATTTCACTGTGTGTTTTCTATGTTCAGATACGTTTCAATACACGAATACTTATCATTGTGTTAAAATTGTTTACAGTATTCAGTATGGTACAGTAACATGCTAGAAAGGTTTGTAGCGTAGGAGCAAAAGGCTATATATCATGTAGCCTAGGTGTGTAGTAGGCTATACCATCTACTTTTGTGTAAGTACACTCTATGAGGCTCACACAACAACAAAATTGCCTATCCGTGCATTTCTCAGAACATATCCCCATTATTATGTGACATGCACATTAACTGTATTCTACTTTTCTGTGAGGAATTTGACATCCTAGCTGAAAATATATACTTGATGTGTATGAAATATCCCAATGAGACCATGCAAAGACTGTGAGTTAAAATATTACAAAAAAGCATAAGGACAAAGAATGAGGGAAGCAAAGAAAGAATCAGAGTATGATTAAATAAACAAAAGCTTCTTAAGAGGACAGATTTTGTTTGGCGGATAGGCTGCATATAAGTCAAAGTGAGTAGACAGAGATGCTTGGATATTGGTGATAAAAATGTTGGGGGTTAATGAAATGAAGTCAGTTAGAAATGCATTTTTATAAGTATTTCTTTCTGATACATATTTCTTTTGGGGTTAATATTTGCGAACTGTGTCTAGCAGTAGGAGTCTTAAGCATCAGCAGTCAAGTGAACAGCCAGGACACAACTTTAATCAAGTTACTGAGAAGAAATGTTTTAAAGATGCATTGAAGCACAAATTCAAATGACACAGCACAACTGTGTGCTATATAGGAGTAACTGTCAGACCTCCTGGCAGTTACTTATGGTTCCTGTCAAGCAGTGCTATCAAACAAATTTGATTTGTTGCAGTTAGATGATGGTGTCAAAAAGAAAGCAAGGGTGGCTTTCGAGCTAACAAGGCTAAAGGCAAAGTTCATACAGAAACAAAGCTAATTTTTGGCTGGGCATGGTGGCTCACGCCTGTAATCCCAGCACTTTGGGAGGCCGAGGTGGGTGGATTACCTGAGATCAGGAGTTTGAGACCAGCCTAGCCAACACGGTGAAACCCTCTCTACTAAAAATATAAAAATTAGCCAGGAGCAGTGGCACGCACCTGTAGTCCCAGCTACTCGGGAGGCTGAGGCAGGAGAATCGCTTGAACCCAGGAGGCAGAGGTTGCAGTGAGCTGAGATCATGCCACTGCACTCCAGCCTATGTGACAGAGTGAGACTCTGTGTCAAAATAATAATAATAATAATAATAATAATAATAATAATAATAATAATCAAAGCTAATTTTTAACCATCCATGTAGTCATTCTTTTTTATAAAAACTTAAAAAAAAAATTTGGTCCTTGTCATATCTCTTCTCTTTTTGTATTACTTCCATAAGTAAAAATCGATTATTTTATTAGCAGGCCTTAATCATTGTTAACTCACGTTTTCAATTGGTCTGCCTTAAACATGTTTTTGAAATGCCCAACTACTGTTTGAATTCTTCTGTCGTCTGGTTAATCCAAACAAGAGTTCACAAGGCACTTTTACAAGAGTATGAGTTGAAGTGCCCTCTCCTGTAGTGAAATGAAACATTTTATGTTTTATGTTTTACACGGTCTACAGCAGTTATTGATGTTTTTCTAAGTAAATATTTGAAAGTACAGCACGCTAAGGATTCTGCATGATGTCAAATTATAAAGAGTTGGCAGTATCTGCACAATTATATTGCATTTTTTTACATAATTTATACCTATTGTAACGAAGCAGATGTTTCACATACACTATCCCAATGGTCCACATTCTTACTGAAACCAGAGATTTATTTCTTTTAATCGGGGCCACATCCTTTGCCCACTTGTGCTCTAGAGATAGAGTTATGTTGGCTTTATGGTAGCTCTGCCTCCAAAAGGGTTTATCAATTCTCAAAAAGTAGCCAGAATAATATTGTCAAAACTTAAGTCAGAAGATTGTATTCCTCTTATCCTAACCTACCAATAGCTTCCCATCTCCTTCATGTATAAGGCTTAATTCAATCTTACCCCTGTTACTCCCCTGAATTCAACTCTTACTGCTTTCTCTCTGTCACCACTCTAGCTTTACATATGGTTCCAGACTTACAATAGTTTGACTTATGGTTTTTCAACTTCATGATAGTGAGCTACATGCATTCAATAAAAACTATATTTCACATGTTGAATTTTGATCTTTTCCTGGGTTGACGATATGCAGTATGATACTCTCTTGCAATGCTGGGCAGTGAAATGGAGCCACAGCTCTTAACCACACAATCACAAGGATAAACAACTGATACTAGATATCTTCCTAAATCTTTGCATGCTAAATCATCAACAAGTATTGGTGCTCTGGTGACTTCTATCAACCATTCTTGAACTTTATCACAGGAGGGAGGCACTGAAGACCTTGTCACTATAGCGTACTAAACATCCAGCAATTAATTTTATTTCAATGTTTCAGACATTCTTCAGGCTCAGTGTGCTCTTAGCTGTGTACATAAAGAGTGAATACTCATACAACAATTATGTTTTTCACTTTTGGTATAGTATTAAATAAATTACATGAGATGTTTAACTCTATTACATAATAGGCTTTGCATTGGATGATTTTGCTCAACTTTAGGCTAATGTAAGTGTTCTGAGCTCATTAAGGTAGGCTTGACTAAGCTATGATGTTCAGTAGGTTAAGGATATTAAATGCATTTTCAACATAAAGTATTTTCACCTTATGATGCATTTATTGGGACATAACCTCATTGTAAGTCAAGGAGCATCTGTACTGACTTCCTCAGTGTTCCTGTAACACACTGGACATACTCCTGCCTTGAGTCGAGTTCTTCTTCTGTATATGTAGCATGCTTTCCTCGCAGATGTTTTCTGTGGTTTCCTTCTTCAGATTCTCCAAATTTATCTTCGAAGAGCACTTGCACAGTTCAGTTTTCCCTAACTGTTGTAACCCTCATCTCCACCCCTACACTTCTCCATCCCTTCTTTTTCTTACTTTCCTCCACTGAAATTAACAACTTCTATCATATCGTGTAATAACTTATTCACATTTTTGTTTTTCTCTCCCCAGTAGGATGGCTGCTGATTCAATATATATTGAGAACTAACCATGAATTTTTACTGTGCCTATATGAATGTCTAAAACACAGTGAGACTTCGTTGTCATGCTTGCCATAGCCATAGATAATTACATGGTTAAAGAGACTTATGTTTCTAAATTCCAACATATTGGAAGGGAAAGAGACCTTATGTGACATCTGATGAAACTGAGGCCTGATAGGCTACTGACTTGTTCCAGTAACTACGAACAACTTAGTAGAGACAGTATCAAAACATGGACCTCCTGATTTCAGATTTGAGGATCAGCAAACATGTTAATATAGAGGATAAGAACGTGACTCTAGTGAGAAAATATCACATTTCAACCCTCCCTTTATTACTTGTTAGCCCTCACTTAGTCTTTAGGACAAGGTACTTTACTTTCCTGAGTCTTAGTCGTGTGTACGAAACCGGAAAATAATATTCCCTTCACAGATTTGGGGTGAAGATTAATCAAGTCAACTTACATAAAGTATTTTGGGCTTGCCACACTGCATGAATGTCAATAAATGTTAGTTACTGTCATGTTTTACATATTCACTAAGTTCATCACATTACTAAGAGTCTATTTTGCTATGTTGTCTATATAGGTAGATACAGAATCTATTGTATATGATAATGTGTGCCTATAAATTAGTGATGCTCATTTCCAGCACAAGGACTAATTCAATTTTTACAGAGGTGAATTCAAATTGCATACGCCTTGGTTGATTGATATTAACAAGTATAACATTTAATGCCAAGGAAACTATAATTGATTTAATTATGCCCATTATGATATCTCCTCTAAGGAAGTGCTGTCATGAGAATCAAACTCAGAGTTAAAACAATAATTATTTATGTAAATTGTGTTTAAAAGACAATCATAGTACAGTCATACATTTTATCTTCTCTATAAATAAGAAGAGTGACACTTTCAGTAGCACTCATTGGAATAATTGGACATTTTAGGGACATAATACACAATATTTTCTTAGGTTATATGACTACATATGACATAGCTTCAAAACATAATTTTTACTACTAGAGAGTATTTAAAAGTTTTCTAGATTTTTGAGGGGCAGATTGTTATTTATTCGTTTTAATATAATGAATATATCAAATTAATATATGACTTGTTAAAAAGTTTCCAAAATTGACTGATGCCAGTGGGCAGTTCATGAGTATTTTAAAGTCAGTGCTCACTGAGTTACTTGACTGTTAAACATACTCCTTTGTAACTGAGCATGCATCTGAAAGATCAGCTATTATATGATATTTTTATTTTTCCATAAACCTGGAGCCCAGAGCTGCAGTGCCTTTGATATAGGGGCAAATAATTGCTGCAGTAACTGTTCTATTTAAGTGGGCCTTGAAAGGTAGCCCTCACTGAAATTCGTTCTTTTAATTATCTTTGACCTATGTAAGTATTGCACAAGGCTACACAGTTCAATAAACAGGGATTCCCATCATGATTGCCAGCGAATACCACTTTGATCATAACATGTGGTTTAATAGATCAGAGCCCTCAAGCTAGAAATTCATGCTGTCAGCAAGAAACACACCATATGGCGTTTCTCAATTGTTCAAGCTATTACCTGATTGAGCTTAACTAGTTGTTGTTGAATATAACAAGGAAATATTTTAAATCAACAGCGGGTAAAATTCTTAAAAAAATCTTACTTTAAAGGCTTAGAAATATTCTAAAGATTTTCTATTAGAAACAGTTGAAGCACAACTTTTACACTTTCTTTTATATACAGTATCTCAAATAATAAATTTTCCAGTTCTTTCAACAACTATAAAAGATCCAATGACACATAAAAACTTACATTGCAGTAGCACTGATTCCTACTGTTTACCAAGTGCAGCTTAGATGTTCGAAAAGAATGATTCTTCTCATCTGTGTGACACATAGATTCACAACATTTTATGTTCAATATCAAAAACATATATGAATCTACAAAAGATATGCATATATATATTTGATATACAACACAGGATACTATTTAGGATACCATGTTTCAATGTCAAATGGTTTCATCATTTTATATCACTCCTTGTTTCTTTTATATGTTGGGTCTATGTTAAAGACTAAAGAAAACTTATTTATGAAACCACATTGAAATGACAGAAGTCTGAAGATTACATAAAATGGATGTACATAAATGTATCAGTTCCTATAAAATAACTACTTTAATCCATAAAGTGTAGTTACAGGAGAAAATATAGTGAAAGAAAAATATCTTGAACTTTGAGTTAACCCAGCATAGGATCAAATTCTTCCATTTGGAGTCTTTGTGACGTTCGGTAAGTTACTTAACCTGACCGTACACCTCATCAATCAGTCATCATTTACGGGCTACTATATAAAAAGAGGTATAACTTTGTCTAAATTTGGGTGAGGCAGCTCCCTTCAGATACAGCAATTTCAAAGGAAGGAGTTAGCTCCTAACCTTCAGCAGACAATATTCCCAACAGTGGAAGGTGGGATAAATATTTCTGTTCTAAAGGAGAATCAAGGCAGAGCACCACATTACTCATAAATGCCAATTATTTTGCTAACTCCTCCATTTTCAATACCAACTGTTTCAACCCCAAATACTAAGCCCCTCCTCTGTAAATCTTACAGGTTAAGTCTATATAAAAATATTCTCTTTGATTGTGATTGTCTTACACTGCTTTCTAATCATTGACTTCTTACATAAATAATATGGTAAAATAGACAAGCAGTAGTTTAGCAACTAAGAGTGTGGGATTTGGAGCTACACTGTTTGGATTCATGCCTTAGTTCACTAATTATTAGCTAGGAGAAATTAGTGAGGGTTTATCTCTCTAAGTGTTGGTTTCCTAATCCACAAAATACTGATAATTATAGTACTTATTTCATAGGTAGTGAGGATAAGATGAGTTTAATAATAAATGGAAAGGCCTTATCAGCACCTGGCATAAAATAATCACTATGTAAGTATCAGGTTTTGTTACTACGTCCTATGCTTTAAAATCCTCTTCAATATCTTTCAGTATTAATTACTCTACTGAGCTTTTTTTGTGATAATAGAAGAAAATGAGTTCAAACCCCACCAATATCATTAAAGAGTCATAAAACATTCAAATCCCTCTCAGAGTGACTCTTTTATTAAATAAAATGTGGGTCAAAATAATACACCCTTTCCGTCTGGTGAGTTTATTTTGAAAATCATACATGTGATTTTCACATGTATGTTCATGTATGTGAAAACACTCTATCCTCTAGCTAAGTAAACTCATTTTCAGTGCTCCCAATGCACCATGTTTTCTCATGTCTCAGATCTGATGAATACACCCTGTTTTGCCTAGAGTTCTTGCCTGGCTCCCTCTCATCTTTTGACTTTAATTGCCCATCAGGCTTCAGGTCTATTCTTTCCCAGGTCTGTAACACCTCAGTTAACATCAAACACCCACAAGCCTGCACTCCCCTGAAACTCTGTAATTAACAATAGTGTCACATTTATCCCACAGTTTTGAAATTATCTGGGTTTTTCTTCTTTGTTGTTTTGATTTGTTTGGTTTTCAGATGACTCTACAAGATCGTTATTTTAAAGGAAAGCTGTATTGATTGTTTGCTTATTTGTTAGTTTGTTTTGAGACATGACCTCACTCTGTCACTCAGACGGGAGTGTGATGATATAATCTTATCTCACTACAGACTCAGACTCCTGTGGTCAGTGCTCCTACCACCTCAGCCTTCCAGCTAATATGTTTCTATTTTAGTTTTTGTAGGGATGGATCTCACTTTGTTTCACATTCAACTCAAATTCCTGGCCTCAATCAACCTTCCTACATCAGCCTCCCAAAGCACTGAGATTACTGTCCCGTTATTCATTTTGTTGATATTCCCAAACCTAGTCCTGTATTTGGGTCATGTAGGAAGGAGCACAGTGGAATAGATGGAATGGGCTTTATGGACTGGACTGAATTTTTCAAAAACAGTTGGATCTCAGGACACGACATAAGATAACTATAAAAAATTTAGTTTGATTGTACAAGTAAAAATTTATCTACTTTCTACCTAAATTACCAAAACTGATTCTTCCAAGATTGAATTTCTCAACATTACTTAAAAAGTATAGGTATTGTTTTGTTCAATATCTTAGCTAGAGTTAGCCAAACCGTCCCCCCAACCCCCGGATTTCTAATGGCTTCTTTCAAAGTATGTCCACAGTTCATGTGATTTTTCCTACTAAACATAACAAAAAAATACTTGAAAGTAGAACAAAGAATACCTGAAGAGACTTAGAATGTAATAGATGTTATAACACTCTAGCTGTAAGTACACACACAAACATTACCACAGATGAAAATAGTGATTCAAAATCAAATCACTTTATGCGTAGCTCTAAGGCCTGTTGAAAATTTCTAGAAAATCAGATGTTTGTTTCATTGTGTTTGCATTTACAGTGCATTATATTTGGAACTATAGTATTTGGTTAACCTGATTTTCCTGATCACTGCAACAGAGTGAAAATAAGAGACTGGGACATGGGGCATCATAGAATTTCCCATTTTTTTTTTTTTGAGACGGAGTCTTGCTCAGTCACCCAGGCTGGAGTGCAGTGGCGTGATCTCAGCTCACTACAAGCTCTGCCTCCCAGGTTCACGCCATTGTCATACCTCAGCCTCCCAAGTAGCTGAGACTGCAGGCACCCGCCACCATACCCAGTTATTATTATTATTTTTATTTTTATTGCATTTTGAGTAGAGACGGGGTTTCACCATGTTAGCCAGGATGGTCTTGATCTCCCTACCTCATGATCTGCCCGTCCTCAGCCTCCAAAAGTACTGAGATTACAGGCATGGACCACAGCACCTGGCCAGAATTTCCCATTCTTAAGAAACCATGATAACACTTAGGAATGGCTGTATTATTCGATTTCTATTTAGAATGAAAAAAGTGTATGTGTGTGTGTGTGTATATTTATATATATATATATATATATATATATATATATTTTTTTTTTTGAGAAATAGGCACTATTTTTATTAGAGCAGCTCGATCTCATTGTGTTAGGTTTTTTTTATCCTAAACTTTACACTGGTTTTTGGAGGGATGTGGCCACCACTGTATCTTTTAACCAGCAAAACTTTTGACTTTTGCGTTTACTATAAAGAGAAGTTTAAAATAGGAGAACAGGATTTTCCAGAAAAAAGGACCAAATTATGTTTAGTAACACACTCCTTCCCATTTACATGCTTTTTGTTGACTTTGCAGAATCACAAGTAGTGCTTCTAGGTCAAATGAAGTTTCACATGCAAGGTTTGGTAAGTTTCATTCCTTAATTTCTTTCATTTAAACCTTCATTAAACCCCCAAATTTAGCTATTCTCTTCCAGAGATCAGTGGTCCATGCTTTATTACGTAAAAGTAGAAATACCTCTAAGTGACCCATGCATATTTTTGCAGGAGTACAGGGATAATGATGTTGCCTTACTTTAACAGTGATAAGGAGTTCACTCTCAATTATCTAGGAGTGATTGTCCATTCTCCTCATTATTCCGAACCTTTAATTGCTCTCCCTTTTCTCCTGTCATAATGTTTTGCTACTTGGCAGTGTACTAGCAGAAAATGGAAAGGAAAAACAATGAGTTACAAAATATAAATGAATATTATGTTGTCATTACTGGTTTTATAAAATTAAACTATATTTAAATAGTTACAGTAATTTTTGATCTCTTGTCTTGTCTTTGTAAATTTTTTCTTCCATTTTTCTAGGGAAAAAATGACTAGGTAATTTAACAGCATAAAGATTCCAAAGGAGACAATTAAAAATACCTAGTAGTAGAAACATACAATAATTTTAGCACATCAATTATTTATATGAAACAAAGGATTTCTAATCATGCACATTAGGCACATATCAATTAAAGTCACACCCTACAGGGCCTCCACATGAAATCATTTATTAGATTAATTTAAGTTACTATATAAAGTTAAATTACAACACTTATATATTCTACAGTTCTGACATGTTCCTATTTTGTATTTGAATTCACTGCCAATGATTTTGAATTTATGATGCCTTCTTTGAGTTTTTCCAATTCCATTTAAGTATTATTAATTATTCAGTGACTATTTTTATCCATATATAGCATAAAGACAGTTCCTTTCCCTCCCCACAACAAAATATCTTGCATATTGATAAGAAGCTAAACTATCTAAAAATGCTCTTGCAATAGTTATGTATAGTTCATTCTCACAGGTCAGTATACTCTGGTCCCAACTTGTCTGTCAAACCAGTCTTCCCGCTCCTCTTCAATTCTTAAACTCCATACTATTTAGTTCAGTTCTGTTTATTTTCTCACTAAAATAACACAAGATATTTAAATTCATTTGCTAATCCTTATTGGTGACGTGCCTGCTTCAATTCTGGGTTTTTCTGTTTTTTGTTTTTTTTTTTTCAATATATGTACTGTTAAGTCAGATAGGCATGGTTTCATATAATAAAACAGTCATCATAATAAGAAATGTTATAGTGACAAAATGTCAACAGGTATGTAGTGATTATAGTGTTCTATGTTTTTAGTACTTGAGATATTATTATATCTCATTTAGCTCCTGACAACAACTCTACTTAAGGACAGATATCATTATTTTTAGACAGATTTACTTCTAGGGAAATCGAGGACTGGTGGTTGAAAATTGAGCAAGGTGTCAAAACTGGCAAGTGAAGAATATGGGGACCTTAACCTAGACACTGGACCTGAGCCCACTATCTGCAATTTTAATAAGAAACCCATGCTTTCCTTGATGCTTACTTATGCCTGTGACTTTGTGTAAGTGACATAACCTCTGCAATCCTTTCTTTCTTTCTTTATAAAATAAATTTATATTTGTGTACATATTTCATGTCAACCCTTTCTCCAAGGAGCCCTGGAAAATGGAACATACAAAGATCTGTTAACTAAGTATGCCCATCGTATCACAGTTCCTTTGTTTCCATATGCTCTTAGCAGATATAACTAGTGACATCTACCAATTATATTTAAAGCCTACAAGTTTGCAAATGATCCATTCAAAGCAAATCAGACACCACAGAGTTTATTCTAGTTCTTCCTCTTTCCACATTCGTAGCTCCCTTCTTTGATGTTTTTGAACCCTGTTTTAAATGTCAGCTTATTAATATCTTGTGAAGACTGATCTAAAATTTAATCTTATTCAAATTAGCAATGAGATTATTCATTTTACCAGGTAGTATTAACCTCGCATTATGAGAAAAAGTAATAATTTAGACTGCTTTTGAATATTTCCTGTTGAGTTTTAGAGTTGTACTGGCTTTTGGCCAACAGGAACACAAAGCACTTTCACTAATGTTAGGTTTAAAGTTTATAATGGAAGGACAACATACACAAAACAAGAAGTTTATGGCACATTAAATAATTAGAGTTAATTCTGAAATTCTTGGAAAGTGAAAAGGGATATTCAGAATTTTATCCAAATGTTTCTGCCGACATGTCTTTAAATACAGTATTTCTGTCTCTTATGCTTAACTAGGATTGGATAATCATCTAATTGGGCAATAAAACCTTGAGCTTACATGTGGCATTTTAGAATGGCAGTAGAGTGTACATACATGATCCATATATAAAATATAGTAAGCCAATAGCAATTTGGCCCATTAGATTCACAAGAACTGTTCACATGTTTATATGTCACTGTTAACTAGGTGATACAAGGTTTTTCTAGGCTCAGACGTACAATTCTCATGGGTATTTAAAATAAAGCAGGCTGAGCCCAGTGGCTGAAACCTGTAATTCTAGTGCTTTGGGAGACTGAGGCAGTAGTATTACTTGAGGCCAGGAGACAAGTCTGGAAAACCTAGCAAAACCCTTTCTCTACAAGAACTTTAAAAATAAAAACATAAATTAAAAAATAATAAAAAACAAAGTGCAGGTTATTGAATTTAAACAACTTCTCCAATGCAGGACAACTTTACTAATGGTATGTATAAAATAGCTCCAGAATATAGGTCTGAGTGCCTTAGAATAGTTGATTTATGGCTGAAGTGGTAGAGCTGAAGCTCTCTCTATCTCTGGAGATACCTAGATGCCTGTTTCTGTGACCTTTACCCAAGATAAAGGCAGAAAAATTTACAGTATGCCGTTTCACCTCAGAAATTACCCTGGCAATCCTGCCCCACAGGGCTAGTTTCTTTACTGTTTTCCAATGGACTCAAATGATGTGACAAGCCTGGCTTGACCACTTAACTCCTGAGAACTTTTCCAAGATGTCTGCTGAAGCCAAGATTCCTGACACAGACTTGGAAGTTCAACCAGAGCTTCAGCACAATTCAGATGTGTAAAGATTATATCTCAGACTTTTGATGCTTTCCTGAATTCTACTTCTATTGCTGATCTGTGTGTTTTACCTTTAAATAAAAGCCTTATATAGATATACTCTGTGAGGTTTGCTAGATTTCTCAAGTATCTGAACAACAACAACAGCAAAACAATACAGCACCACACTGACTATTCCACAATAAATTGGAATACTGTTTCAGACAAGGCCAATATGGATGGAAGGTGCAGGAAAGTTGGTAGGTGACTCCAACACAGTCAAAAGAAACTCCAAAAGATAAGACCCAATATTGAATATGCAATTCAGAACAGACCAAACACAGGCTATGGAGGTGTTACTTTTTCCAAGGTTTAGGGATCTATTCTGATCCAAATGAAGCAAAATCTGTTGTGATCCTCAATCTTTGTGCTAAATGGCGAAAGTGATGAAACTCCCATGATGCTTAAGATTTCTTCTGTGTCTGACTGAAGGAAAATTGATCCCAGTAGGGAATACATGCATCAGGATTTTTCCTGTTCACTGGAATTAAACGTTATACCTGAACTTTGTCTTATTAGTTGCTTCTCATCAATGAGCTTACTCTAGTAGGTCAAGTCATCTCCTTATGAAAAGGAGATGATACACAGTTCAAACACCAACTCTAACACTAACTAAATGACATTTTGTTACATTACAACCCTTACCCACAAAATGAGGAAAGTAACACTACAATCCTTATGGGATTTTGTAGATTAATGAAACAATGCATGAAAAGCACTAATATATTCCTGGCTTTAAACAAATGCTCAATAAATGCTGCTTATTTGATATTTCTGATCTCATGATTAGACAGTCTAAGTGTTTTCCACAAAGGTTGGTTAGACAGAATTAACTCAGCATTGGATTCTGTGTGCTTAGAATATCTAGTCCATAAGTCATATTAACTGGCTAAATTTAACATATTTAGCACCATTGTACTGCAATTTGACCTAAAATGGCTGTTTGTATTACAAATCAGTGTGGCCAGGGCCACTTCTGTATATAGTCACAGGAAATATCCTTGTGATCATCGAATTCACTTCTCTTAGAGAACATTAATGCATCTTCCCTGGACATGTTAATGGTGGGAGTTATCTGAGTAACACGGCATCAAAATATGTTACCGGCGGCAGATCCATACAGATCTGTCTGCAGCAATCTCAATTCTGGCCTCCTCAGAAGAAAGAATTCAACTGAGTAGAATAAAGCATAAAGGGAGACTGAGGCAAGTTTTAGAGCAGGAGTGAAAGTTTGTTAAAAAGCTTTAGTGCACGAACAAAAGAAAGGAAAGCATACTTGGAAGAGGGCCAAGTGGGTGACTTGAAGGCCAAGTGCAAACTTTGACCTTTTGACTTGGGGTTTTATACGTTGGCATACATCTGGGGTTTTGCATCCCTTCCTCCTTGATTCTTCCTTGGGGTGGGCTGTCCATATGTGCAGTGGCCTGCTAGCACTTGGGAGATGAGCATGCACAGTGTGTTTACTGGAGTTTACACATGCTCACTTGAGGTATTCTTCTCTTACCATCCAAATGTCCCTAGGAGGTTGAATAGCACTTAAACTCTGATATTTTGCCTCTTAGTGTGCATATGTGAACCCACTTGCCCAACTCTTGGGATCTTATTGGGAGGCTGCTGATCACCAGATTCAGGTTTTTCCTATCTATTGGGAGACTGCCTTTCCCTGGTGGTGGCTACAATCTATTATTATTTTAGAGAGACAGTTAACAAACTACCTGACCACCACCTGATGGTCACATGACATTTCCGGTTGTTGTTGGCGGGGGTGGGGGGGGGATCTCCTGCCCCGTTTATGTCTCACTATCTACCTATTGTAACAGGCATCATACGGTATAACATAGTGATCCAAGCTACAGGCAGACATCATTGTTCTTTCTGAACTGTAAAATAGAGGGTTTCCTTTGTGTTTGTACTGTTTTCTACATTTGAGCTAAAATTATTATTATTTAAATTTCAGTGGGGTTCTTTTACTTAGGTGAATGCTTTATTTATTTATTTTATTAAAATGAAATCCATATCCATAAGGGTGTTCATATAGGTGAACACTTTAATAATAACTTGTATTTTATATCTTATCACTATCACATCTCTTCAATTTCTGGAGAAAGAGATAAAGATGGAACTATTTTTAGAATTAACAAATATTAGAGGTTGAAACTTTCAAATATTCACTGTGTTTCCTTTTGGTGTTTGAAATGAGACATCAACACTTTATATATATTCAATTGAAATTTAAAAAAACATTAAACTGTAGCCATTGCTTTAGAGTTAGAAAACATACATGCACAATTAAATATTTTAATGTATCTAATCTGTTATTCCTTTTGAAATGCTTCATCACATGAAAAGAGGAGGAGATTCCACATGATTATTAGCTTCAGAGCCATTTAAAGTATTTGAAAAGGAGTGCATTTTTTGAGACTAGCACATACATAAATAATTGAATGCATGTAAAAATGTTAAATTAAAAAATGACCATCATAAAGACATAGTTTCATAAACATTTATCAAAAATAAGTAAGATTTTCCTCTATATTGGAAACCTTTGGCTTCATCTCTTGTATGTTGCATACCAATGGGAAAACTTTAAGAGAAGTGGAGTAGGCAGGATTCTAACATGGTTGCCAAGGTTCCCATCCCATGGTGTGTATGCCTTGTAATAGTCTTCGCTTGGGAGCAGGCTGACCTGTGAGTATGATGGGACATCACTCTTGTGTTTATGTTACCTTAAATGGGAGAGTAATTTTGTGTGTGTCACTAGTTTATGTCCTGAATTTTGGTTTAGACTTATCCAAAAGAGAGATTATTCTGAGTAGGCCTAACTTAATTTTATGAGCTCTTAAAAGATCTAAGAAGCAGCAGTAGATGACCTCCTGCTGACCACGAAGAAGAAACCTGCTATGTTATGAAGAGGGCTATTTGGCAATGACCCAAGAGTAACTTCTAGAAACTGAGAACATTCCCAGGGCAACAACTAGCAAAACAATGGGATCTCAGTCCTCTGGCAGCCAGAAAATGAATTTGGCCAACAATCTGAGGAAACTTAGCTGTTGGATACTTCCCTAGCTGAGCTTCCTGGTGAGAGCACTAGAAGCTGGCTGACACCTTGATTTTATAGTTTCGAGATCCCAAGCTGAAAACCCAGCTGATCTGTGCTAGACTCTTGGACCACAGAGACTATGTGGTAATGAATTTGTTTTGTTTGCGGCCCCAAATATTGTGGTAATTTGTAGGCTACAATAGAATAGTGACACAATAAGTCATATTGATACCAATGTTGACCAGTCAGTATTTGCTGTGTACTGTAACGCTACTAGTTATATCTCCTTGTAGCTGCCTTCATTCGTGACTTAAAAATTATTTCCCATTTAAATATAACATTTTCAAACATCCTTTGAAGGGTAAGGTTGCCAAATCCTAGCAAACGAAATATGAGTAACAGTAAAATGTGCCATTTTATTAAGTCTTTAAAAGGATAGTGCATGCTCTTTTTCTTCTCATTCCTCTTATATATCTTAATGATAGTGAGCCTATTCTGGCCAAGGTTGCTAAGTGAAGGATTGATATAGGAGACACTTATTAGGTATCTATAAGTTGCTGGACAGAGAAAATTAAGAACAAAACAACCAACTCAAGCTCACATGTAATAGAAATTTACAGAATGTGCATGTATTAAGTGACAGAATACTGACAATAAATCATCAGAAAGGCATTATCATGTTTATGACATATTCACACACAGACATCCACATTAATAACATGTATTTTAGATTTTTTTTGTTGTTGTTAAAACAATTTTTACAAGACAATTCACTTAACATAACTTTTTTTGGCTAATTATAATTTTGTAACAGTCTATTTAGTTTCATTCCTTTTGCTGAAAGGCATTCATTAGACTAAAGTCTCACAACCAATCAACTCATTTCCATTTAGAGTTACTTACTAGGTAGGTACTAGGTATAGGATTATATCACGAGGATATAACCCATACAAAGTCTATATCCCACTATTAGAGGAATATAAAGAGATGAATTTAATACAGTGTTGAAAGAGATATGAAGAAGGAGGATAGAAGGACATTTGTCTCAGTCTAAGAGGCCAAGTTAGCATCCTGGAGGAGCTGATGTCTTCCAACTGAAGAAAGCGAGTAGAGAGGGAAAGATACACCAGTGAGGCAAATTGAATCAGCAAATAGAAACCCTGTTAGAATATTTGAGAAAGCATATGTAGTTTAGGCTTGTTAGAATATACTACAAAGTAGAAGGTGGCAGATATAAAGATGGAAAGAAAGACTCTAGGTTGTTAATCTATGACACTGAAGAGATGGGATTTTATTCTGCAAGTTATAGGAATAACAGAAAGCACATAAAATGGGTATAGAAGGGAGACTGCTAATTAACCTTATTTAGTTAACTATTATCTTGCTTTAACTTAATATTAACATGTCTAATAGCAGCGTACAGCCTCAATTTGATATTATGAGGCAATTTTGGCAACCAATAGGTCCCGTGATAAAGATGAAAATCAACAGGCACCTAATATGAGAAGAGAAACAATTGTGAAAAATGGTGTTTTGCTACTTTAAAATGTATATTTATGATGACAAGTATGAAGTTATTAGTGAAATGTGAAGGGCACAAATTACTGAATTATGTGTCAGATAGATCTTGTAAATCTATCTGTAATTTCATACTACCTACTACAGAATAGGGCAAGAGTGGATTTCATTGGGGAAGGAAAAAAATCTGTCCACGTTCAATCAACCCAAACTATTCATTCTGGGGGTATGTGCACAATTTAGAATATGTTGGGTTTTAATTCTACCCTTCATAACTCACCACCTATGGAGACCATGGGAAAATTATACGATTCTAACTTTTCTTAAAATAAGAAAAAAAGAAAAATATGATTTTCAATACTTAAACTGTTAATACCAAGCCAAAAAAAATCAATACGGGTTTCCATCCAACTATCAAAAAATACACAAGGCCTATTATCTTTTTAATAACGTTAATACGTTTCACAAAATGTCACTTGTAGACTCGAATTTGATACTTAGAAAACAAGATTCTCCTTTTTAATTGTGTCTAAATATAGGAAAGAAACAGTTTATATAAATAACTTCTATCAGAAGTATTACTCTCCTGTTAAATAGTATGTTGCAAAGATATGTGCTGACTTTCATTTATCTTCACCTCAAAATGTTCATGTAGTGTGTAAAGTATCTATAAGAGCAGTTCCTCTCCACAGCTGTAAATGCTCAAGTAGCCATACAATGTGATTTGACCTGGATCACACAAAGTACAAGAATGACAAATCCAGGATGAAGACCAGAGCAGCTTCAAACTTAATCCACTACTCTGTATAGCGAAACGTGCAACTTTTGAAGAACTTGACTAATTCCCTGGGAGCTTATGTTATGCTGGCTTATGTAATTGATCTGGCATGAAAGACAAAAATACGGATGGCTCAGCACTCTACAGATCTGTGGGCATTGAATTCTCCTGGATAATTGCATGAGCAAAGGGGAAAAGACATCATTTCCCCTCGACTCTCTATTCATCTTGTTAGAATTTTTTTTTAAAAAAGGAATAAAAGAATACCAGACTTTCAATAAATAGAACTAAAGATATTATTAACAGATAGGATATTTCCAGCTTACTTTTTAAAATGAGCATATACATTCAGATAAAATTAAATCACTATATTTTTAAAATTTACATTAAATTTAAATTACATTAACTAATTAAACATATTTGCCTCTTGGAAAATATATACAGAACACACATACACATACACATACACATACACATGCACAAACACAGAGATGAATATACCTGTAAGTTATTCCATTATGTCTTTCTTGACCTTTGATTTCTAGTTGACATCTAAAAAGAATGTATATGCTCCTAAATTATACTTAAAAAAAAGCTTAGAAATAAAATTTTGATAGCTGTAGTTATCTAATTTTTTCATATAAATTTTGTAAAATTGAATCATAAATAAGGTATCAATGATATTAATAAGTAAAGAAATCTGAAAATTTTGATATGAATTAGAAGATTGATTTATTAAAAATTATGAAATTTTAGCCAAAATTTGCATAGTCCAAGATAGTTTATACATTTTTAGCAAGTAAATGTAGATGATATTGAGATTCAATAGATTTAGACATGTTAAAATGAGTCATTAATTATATATAATCATATCAAATACAAAGCGGAATCTGAGTCATTATCTCAACAACTATATTTAGGAAAATGAAGAAACCAAAGGGAAAGAGTGAGAATTTCATTGGTCTGAATTTACTTTTTACGGTACAGAGTACCTGACAACTTCCTGAACAATTTATTTTGTTTTCCAAAGCTGTTAGGCATAATAATTAATCTTCATGACTCCATTTTTTTTTTTTTTTTTTTTTTTTTTTTTAGATGGAGTCTCACTCTGTCACCCAGCCTGGAATGCAGTGGTGCAATATCTGCTCACTGCAACCTCTGCCTCCCGGGTTCAAGTGATTCTCCTGTCTCAGTCTCCTGAGTAGTTGGGATTACAGGAACTCGCCACCACACCCGGCTAATTTTTGTATTTTTAGTGGAGATGGAGTTTTGCCATGTTGGCCAGACTGGTCTCAAACTCCTGACCTCAAATGACTCACCCACCATAGCCTCCCAAAGTTATGGGATTATAGGCGTCAGCCACCAAGTCCAGACACCATTGTTAAATAAACATACCAGTGTGAGCATGCAACAATTTGAAAATTTTTTTAATAGTTGTATTTAATGGATCATTTATACTGGTGATTTCAACAAAACAGGTTAAAATAATCTGAGCTTTGTATTTAGTACTGAACTACTCAATTGTTTAACAGAAATAAACACACAGAACTAGTTATTTTAAAAATCACATATCCATAAGTATTTTTTACAATTTATTTCTCTAAAATGTGTGTATGTGCAGCAAATCACACTAATTTAAAATTTATTTAGTTACTATAAAATAATCTTGACACATTGCTAGGTACTCAGATAAATATAAATTTAATGAAATCTTTATAAACTGCACTGAATTATTTAATATGATTTAAAAATCTAAAGCAGTGCCGTTTACCTGCATACATTTTAAGTACAATATTTTTAGATTAATAATTGCTTTGTTGTGATGGGCTACATTCTACCTTTAGAAGAAAACCATCCAAGAGGATTTGAACTCATCGCAGCAAAGCTCAAACATCTCAGAAAACAAAAACAAACAAAACACTTCTAACAGAGGAGCACCACACTCTTTCTCTTTGTTCCAAGCACAATACCTTTCAGCCATCAAAGATGCCAAGAATTTTCTCACTTCTGAGCCTTTTTATGTGCTGTTATGACTGGTTAACTACCACCATCCAGTTATCCTGATCTTAAACTACCCCTTCCAAAATTAGGACAAATCTAAATGTCATATATGTTCATTACATCTATATTTAAAGTTCACACAATAAGGATTCTTTATAATTTGATAAGATTACTGAACATTTTTCTACCCAATAACTGTGAAGCTCATGAAGGCAGTAATCTTGTTCAATCATTATTTATTGAATTCTCCAAATAGACCACAGGTCTGGTGCATCCTAGGTTATTAAATAAATATTTGTTACATAAATAATTTTTAAATGTGGCAGGTTTTTCTTATATAATCAAAGTAAATTTATTTTTATCACAATAGCAATAAATGACAAAATTTATATTCAAACCCGCTGTGTTTTACTAAAGAATCACAATTGTCTCTGTGCCCATATACAGATATCATATGTAGTAGGTTTTCACTGGGTAAAACTCATGTTGTGAGAAGATGGAGTTATGAAGTTGGTGGAAGATAAAATCAGAGATGATGTGAAACTCTGTAAAGGAAGAAGTCATGGTTAGCACAGATATTTTTACTCAGAAGCATTGTATCCTTTACTAGAAATAGAAAGACACAGGATTAAAAATAGACTTATGACTGCTTAATAAAATGAGTTTCAATTTAGGTTTTAGGAGAAGGCTGTACTACATTAGTAGGACATCTAGTTTTGAATTTCTGACATTCAACTGCAATTGTGCAACCATAATTCAAGGGATGAGGAAGAGAGAGATGCCAATTATTTCTGCAGGAACCAAGTCAAAAGTACAAACAATAATAGCATATTTCTCCTGTGTGAGAGTAATTTTCCCATGGTTGCATGACTAGGAAACTGTAGAGGGGCTATTGTTCCTTGGTAAAATCCATGGGAAGCTCAATGGCTGGGCATTTTCAGAATAACAAAAAGTAACTCCAGTATATCAAAATTACATAAAATTGAAAATCCTAGTGGGGTTGGCACAACTTCTTATGATTTGTCACCTGAACCTAGACCATAAAATACATAAAATCAAAATTTTAAAACTGAAATTGGACAGTGTAGATATGGATCAAGAAGTGCTACCGAATAGGAGTCTTTTGTAAATATCAAAATTATAAAAATGGAGCAATTGAATAAAACAAAAGCAGTGAGTATGAAAGCTTTAATAAAACTTCAGTTTGATTTGGCAGGTAATAAATGTCAAAAGGGGTATCAGCCAAAGACATTTTATTACTAAAGTCTTAGCTCAAATAAAATTTGCTAACTATTGGCCTTTAAACAAGAGTAAAAAGGAAAAAAAATAAAAAATATAACCATAGCTATACTAGAGTCATAGATTATAACAAAATAACACAAAAGCTTTCTTTACCCATTGTTTTGCAGGTGGAAATGTGGAAAAAGAGATCTTTGTTGTTTCTCTGCGCTCAAAAGAAAGACACTGTCTACAATGTGTTGTAACTTGTGTATGTAATTCAATACCTGTGGTGTGTAAATAACATATAACTTGAAATGGTGTAAACAGCCATTCTTCTTTTAATGCATTAAGAACTTGATATGGTTTGGCTGTGTCCGAACCCAAATTTCACCTTGAATTGTATCACCCAGAATTCCCATGTGTTGTGGGAGGGACTCAGGCAGAGGTAATTGAATCATGGGGACTGGACTTTCCCCTGCTATTCTTGTGATAGTGAATAAGTCACATAAGATCTGATGGGTTTATCAGGGGTTTCTGCTTTTACTTCTTCTTCATGTTCTCTTGCTGCCACCATGTAAGAAGTGCCTTTCTCCTTCTGCCATGATTCTGAGACCTCCCCAACCATGTGGAATTGCAAGTCTAATTAACTCTCTTTTTCTTCCCAGTCTCAGGCATGTCTTTACCAGCAGCATGAAAATGGGCTACTACAGTAATTTGGTACCAGTAGAGTGGGTGAATTGTTGAAAAGATACCCAAAAATGTGGAAACGACTTTGGAACTGGATAACAGGCAGAGGTTGTAACAGTTTGGAGGGCTCAGAAGAAGAGTAAAAAATGTGGGAAAGTTGGGAACCTCCAAGAGATTTGTTGAATGGCTTTGATAAAGATGCTGATAGTGATATGAACAATAAAGTCTAGGCTGAGGTGGTCTCAGATGGAGATGAGATATCTGTTGGGAACTGGAGCAAAGGTGACCCTTGTTATGTTTTAGCAAAGAGACTGGTGGTGTTTGGCCCCTGCCCTAGAGATTTGTAGGAGTTTGAACTTGAGAGAGATTATTTAGGATATCTGGCAGAAGAAAATTCCAAGCAGCAAAGCATTGAAAATGTGACATGGGTGCTATTAAAAGCATTTCATTTTAAATGGGAAGCAGAGCATAAAAGTTTGGAAAATTTGCAGCCTGACAATGCAGTAGACAAGAAAAATCCATTTTCTGCGGAGAAATTCAAGCTGGCTGCACAGATTTGCACAAGTAGCAAGAAACCTAATGTTAATCCCCAAGACAATGGGGAAAATGTCTCCAGGTCATGTCAGACATTCACGGCAGCCCCTCCCATCACAGGCCCAGGAGGAAAAAGTGGTTTTGTGGGCCAAGCCCATTGTTGTTGTGCTGCGTGCAGCCTAGGGACTCAGCGCACTCTGTCCCAGCCGCTCTAGCCATGGCTGAAAGGAGCCAATGTACAGCTTGGGCTGTGGCTTCAGAGACTAGAAGCCTCAAGCCTTGGCAACTTCCACATGGTGTTGAGCCTGTGGGTATGTAGCAATCAAGAATTGAGGTTTGGGAACCTCTGTCTACATGTCAGAAGCTGTATGGAAATGCCTGAATGTCCAGGAAAATTTGCTGCAGGGGTGGGTCCCTCATGGAGAACCTCTGCTAGGGCAGTGCAGAAGCATAATATGGGGTTGGAGCCCCCACATAGAGTCCCTAATGGGACACTGTTTAATGGAGCTGTGTGAAGGCCCCACTGTTCTCCAGACCCCAGAATGGTAAATACACCAACAGCTTGCACCATGCACCTGAAAAAAATCGCAGACACTCAGCACCAGCCTGTGAAAACAGCCAGGAAAAAGGCTATACCCTGCAATGTCACAGGAGTGGAGCTGCCGAAGACCATGGGCACTCACCTCTTACATTAACATGACCTGGATGTGATACATGGAGTCAAAGGAAATCATTTTGGAGCTTTAAGATTTAACTGCCTCACTAGATTTTGGACTTGCATGGAAACTGTAGCCTGTTTTGGCCAATTTTTCCCACTTGGAATGACTGTATTTAACCAATGTCTGTACCCCCACTGTACCTAGGAAGTAACTAAACTGCTTTTGATTTTAAAGTCTCAGAGGTGGAAATAACTTGCCTTGTCTTGGATGACAATTTGGACTGTGGACTTTTGAGTTAATGCTGAAATGAGATAAGACTTTGGGGGATGGTTGGGAAAGCATGGAAGGTTTTGAAATGTGAAAACATGAGATTTGGAGGGGCCAGGAGTAGAATGATATGGTTTGGCTGTGTTCTCACCCAAATCTCAACTTGAATTATATCACCCAGAATTCCCACGTGTTGTGGGAGGGATCCAGGGGGAGGTGATTGAATTATGGGAACCAGTCTTTCCCAGTGCTGTTCTCGTGATAATGAGTAAGTCTCACGAGATCTGATGGGTTCATCAGGGGTTTCTGCTTTTGCTTCCTCCTCATTTTCTCTTGCTCCCACCATGTAAATGTGCCTTTCTCCTTTTGTCATGATTCTGAGGCCTCCCCAGCTATGTGGAACAGTAAGTCTAATTAAACCTCATTTTTTTCCCAGTCTCAGGTATGTCTTTACTGGCAGTGTGAGCATGGATTAATACAGAACTTGTTTCTGTTTGTTAAGCCCTCAAGAGTTGATATCATAGAGTACACTTTTATCCAAGTTTGGCAATGCTAAGATGGAGAAATGAGTCCTGATCAATATTCTTATAAAGATGACACACTTTTCATCTTCCCAACTTCCTGTCTGAATTCCTGTGGGTAAAATGGAGTGAAAATGGAAAATGGGTGCACACCAAAACCAAAATGACCCACTTTGCATTTTGGTCAACACTCTAAAAGTCTATACCAAATGTGCAAAACTTTTTAAGAGGACAAGTAAATGAAGACATAGTGAAAAATAGTGCTTTTAAGCCTGTCTCTGTTTGAACCTGTTTCTTAGCCATTCTGATAGAATATATTGGATACAATTTAGCCTATCACTGAGCCCAGATAAATTACAGAAACATCTTCATCCTCATATTTTCTTTTGCATTATTTTCTCCAGTAGGTATTATGTCAACTGCAGCTGATTCACCTCCACCTAGTAATTATTATTAATAATAATATTATTCTAAGCTAGAATAATTAGTTCACATTTCACCATGATTAAAATCATTAAAAACACCAACAACTTCCTGTATATAATATTAATGACTTTTCAAATATACAATATATGCAAGAGAAACTTACACACAAAAGCAAAATATATCTCTACTTATCTAAAGCTACATTTTACAAAACTTTTCTCATTCATCCAGGAAATTATCTACCAATGTTAATGTATCCTCCCTTCCCAAGTATCAAGAGTGGATGATCTTCTTCTTCCTTATATTATGTGCTATAATTTATTTCACTGATAACGTCTGTACTACATATAAAAATGTCTACAGTTATCTTGTCTGAAATTTGGGCACAGAAAATTAAGTGATTATTGCTTAGCTTAAAAAGTACAGTGTAAGATCCAGCATTTACTTTTGAGAAGTATGCAGCTAAAGTGTGTAACCTTAAAATAACATAAGGAGGCAAATATTGCTTTTTAACAAATAAATATACATTGCATCCTGTAATCTTAATAATACTCCAGTATTTTGAGAGACAACATTATGTCTAGTTGAAAACACTGATCTTGGATTCCTTTGAAACTGGTGGTGACTCTGAGACCCAGTTCTGACAAATCGAATATGTAATTGAAACTAAAGACTTGAGCAACACATCCAAAATCATGCTCTATTGTTCATTTACTTTTACATTTTTCACAACACAAAAATAAATCTAGAAATAAATACATGAAAATAAATCTATAAACAAATAATAAAGTTAATTGAGTATACATATACAAGGTATTTTAATATTGAATGGCACTAATGAAGCAGTTGTACTAACTCTGAATTAGCAAATAACAAGGGACTTTATCATGAGGAAAACAAAATCGTTATTTACTTTAACATCATGTAGTGGTTGCATAAATGAAACAGTCTACACTGAGAGAACAGATCTAAACTATTTCATTTCAAACACAGCAATCCTTTCAAGAAGGGATTATAACTGTTCCTTCAAATTACGTTTCCCTAACTTCTAGGAAAGTTCAGTATCTTTTCAACATTGGCCATCGACATTTGCATTGCTGTATATTCCTTATTTCTGTTCTTTACTCAACCTCTTAATATTGAGTAGTGTGCCTTTCAGATTAATTTGCAAGTCTTCTTTGGATGTTAAATGTATTGATTAACTTTTTATATTTTATCTGCAGGGCATTTTTCCCCTAATAGACTCCTTTGCATTAATTTGATAATGTTATCTTTTGCCACTATGGAATTAAAATAATAAAAGCTCCTTCTCTAAACCATGAAATCAGGCCAGGCGCAGTTGCACACACCTGTAATTCTAGCACTTTGGGAGGCTGAGGCAGGTGGATCGCTTCAGGTCAGGTGTTCGAGACCATCCTGGTCAACATGACCCTGTCTCTCCTAAAAAAAAAAAAAAATTAGCTATGTGTGGTAGTGTTTGGCTGTAGTCCCAGCTACTCAGGAGGCTGAGGCATGAGAATCACTTGAACCCAGGAGGTGGAGGTTGCAGTGAGCCAAGATTGCACCACTGCACTCCATATATATATATATATGAATCTTCTTCAGGATTGAAAATTAGTTTTAACAAAATAAGGCAGCAAAATAAACTGCTTATACCTAAAAGAACTTTTGAAAGTTTTGGATGTCAGCAAGTTGGCAGAGTAGAAAACCCTAGACCTGACATCCTCCCTTGGAGATATTGATTTCACAGCAATACAGGGACTGATATGCTTTGTGGAAATCCAGAAAAGATTTAGGAGACTTTTAAACCAAAGCAAGTGTTAAATAAGCCACGTCAAGTTTGGTCGGAAAATCTATGGCACTCTCTCACAATAGTTTTTCTTCCCAGCATATGCCACATGATTGCAAAGAAGCCCCTAGTTCCTGGATTCTTCCTGGGAAGGCGGGTTAAGAAAGACAGGATTATCGGTGCAGTGTTCTGACCTTTCAAAAGGACTGCTCAGAACACCAGAATCTGTTTCTCCTGTCTCAGAGAGCTGACAAGACCTGGCACACTCTAGATGCTTCTGGGCAACAAGATGCAAAAGTGTTGGGCAACTTCAGCATACATGAAGTACAGCAAACAAACACCAAGATCCTAAAAAAAGAAATGGAAGAGCATTCCTACAGACGTTGAGAATACACCAGAGATATGTACAAAGCATGTAGGTACCATTACCTGTTATTTCATCACAGGCTAACAAATCTTAATAAAATAATAGAAGACATGAAAGAATGACATAAGTAAGAGTGAGGCAAACTCACAGAACATTATAGAACTTCAGTAAGAATTACAATTATTTAAAACAATAAGAAATCAAGAACAACTAGGAGTAAAGCAAGAATGAGTAAATATATCTGAACTCCTATGTTGAACAGGCTCCACTGATCAAACAATAATGGTTACAATGGATTGAAACCAATCTAATATGCTTAACTGTGCTGTCTCACAATGATTTTTTAAAAATCTATATTTGGATATTAATAGGGAACCAGCTATCTTAAAAGTTAGTAAATAAAATCAATAAAGGATTTAGTCCGTATTTCTTATGTCACTCTGTAACCATGTAGTATAGCAGTTGTGACTATGTATTAATGAATTTCAACTAATAATTGAAAAAGAAATAGTTCAATTATAATATAACTATATTGAAAACCCTAATGAATTAATATATCTAGGCATTGAGCTTCGAGAGTTTTCTGATATTACAAAGCATGAGGATAATTAGAAATATTTTTCTGATGAAAACCATTTCCCAATGTCTTGACAGAGTGACTGAATTTAGACCAATGATATAAATTTAGCTGCTGATTTCAGGAAACACAGAGGTCAGAGCTATAACCATACTGTGAATTTGCACTCAGCAACATCTGGCCTATAGAAAACTCTCCAGGTCAAATGGTTAATGCAACAGATAAATTTTAAGAAAATTAATGGGATGGATACAGATATATTCAATGAAAAGATGACAGACAAATCTTTTTTGTTTACTTCCCGATGGACAAGCCTAAACTACCATGCACACTTGCGTAATGTTTTTAATATAAGGAAGTAGTTTCTATATAATTCAGGATTGTGATTACTTATGAGGGATGCGAGATCATTGTGGGATGGTCAGCAATGCTCTATTTCTTTTTTGGTTGTAATTTCACCAGGGCTCACCTTATAATAATTCATTAAGCTATACATTTTTGTTAAGTGACTCTCTGTATCTGTGTTCATGTCACAAGAAAAAGTTAGCAAAATTAAAAAATAAAGTCACAATTCTCAAGGAAGGTATAGTAACTAATGGACATACTCTTTATCTTGGCAGTGAAAGTGGTAATGTGGGTTATTCATTTGCCAGTTATCAACAAACTAACACTTAACACGTGCGCATTTTATTGCCTGTAAATTATACCTCAATAGAGTTATTTTGAAAAAATAACTTTCTTTCAAAAAAAGAAATAGAAATGTGAGGAGTACGCAGTTATACAGATATTCTCATATATTTGGCTCACAACTAGAGCTATAGAGATGAAAGTAAATAAATTATGTAAACAACTCTATCTAATAAATTCAAATGCATACATATTTAAAATAGAGAAAAGAAACACTTTTTAAATGTCTTGAGAATATTAAATAAAATGGTCACCTGCTTGATCACAGACAAAATTCTAATACATTTTACATATATAAATGGTATAGGCCACAATTTCTAAATATTGTTCAATAGAGTATAAAATAAATAATGAAACTGAAGAAATTATTCTATATTAAAATTTAGAATATATGGTAATTAACCCATGGATCAAAAGACCTATGAATAAAGAGGAAATTATCAAGTATCAGAAAAAAACATTGGAATTAGAACATTTAAAATCAAAATCTATGGATCTCAGCAAAAGCTGTAAAGAATTTTTAAAATCCCCAAAATAACTTAAGTATTCAATAAACACATAACTTAATGAAAAAAATCTTAATATTAACTTTAAGAAATTAGTAAAAAAGCTACTGCATTAGCCAAGATAGTAAAAAGGAAGAAACAATTCTGTTAAAATTTAAAATTAAAGAAATAGGAAATAAATAAAAAATAATATAAATGATGAGTAAGTCCAAAATACAGTCTTTACAACAAAAAATAAATCCATAAATTCTTCATGTGCTCAGTTAAGAAGAAATCAAAGAGTGAGCAAAATTATATGTGCTTATCAATGAATGTGTAGATCTGACCATTAATATTTTTGTGTGTTTCACCTTCAGGAATACTCACAGTGATTACTTAAAATGAAGTTTGAGAAAATCGAAGAAGCTCTCATATTTTTATATAGGAACTTTTCTTTAGTACCTGTGATTTTTTTTAAATCTAAAACTGTTCTACATGTAAAATGTGTTAATTTATATATTACAACTAACAATTTTATACACAATACTGTAAATTATGTAAGTACCTAAGGAAACTAAAGTGATAAGTATTCCAGATATATTAAGGCCCTAAAAATAATTTACTTGAAATTTTAAGAAGTTGCTGGGTCCTGCTGTTAGCAATTCTAAATTGACCTTTCTTCATAATTTCTTAGAAAGTTTTGAATTAAATTTCAATCATGTTTCACCTTCTGCTAATAAACATCTCCTGGTACTTAAAGAATATAATTTACTTTTTGCATAAAATACTACATAACCAATAATTTACCATATCGACAAGGAAGCAGTCATAAGTACTTTGTGAAGAGTTTCCAACAGCTAGGATAATATAAAAATGAGCACTTTCAGTCATTTTATCATGTTCTTCAACTCTGTAACTCTAGGCTGTATATACACACCTAATATTCCCAACACAATTTATAGTCTGAAGACAGAATTTTTAAAAAGTTCATATTTTCTCTTTGACTGACTTACAGTAAAAAAGGCATTGCAAATGTGCATAGATAAATCTACAATAAATTTTAAAATTGGTTTCAGTGAATTTCACATGTTGAGACTATTTAAACAGTTGAAACTTATAAAACTGCATTATTAAAAGTATCATATTAAAATTTCTAAAATATAGAGATTTACATCAGACTATTTTCTTTAGCATCTCTGGAAAATAACGGTTTCATGAATAGCGATAAACTTTCTTATGTTACATAAAACTATTTATTTTCATCTTAACTTGTACACCATGAAGCTCAAAATAAGTATTTAACTGAGTTGCCTGTTCTCTCTGTTACACTTCTTATTTGATAAAGTTGCTTTTATTGAAGTTTGCATCACCTCAAATCATTTACATAAATAAATAGATAAGCTAGATATAAATAAGTAGGCAAAACAAGGTAACAAAACTATATAAAACAGCAGGATTACTAGAAGGCCTATATTATGACATTCACTTCTAGTAATGATGTGACCCATTAGATCAAGCATAGATATCTGTGATTGGGAAAGAGTCTGAATACTTGGTCAAGAAACATGTCTCTGGTTCTTTTGCAATTTCTTGCTACCATTGGTAACCAAGCAATGAGAAATTTCAGTATTAAAAGGATGTAAAATTTGATCCAATACTTTACAAAATGGCTCCTACAAGCAAACTATCCAGGCCATTGCCCACAGTTTTATATAATTCCTTTTTAGAAAATAAAATTGCAAAGCATGATTTAGTTTCACTATCTTCATCAGTATCTAAGAAAATATCCAGTTAATCATCATTAATATCACAACAACAAAATACAAAAATTGATTATCCTATTTCAAGTATTTTGTTTACATAGCTCTTGCATCTGTCATTACACAATTGTCACATTATATTAGAATTTGTAGAAACCCAGAGTGTTCCTACAAAAAGTCTGCCCATCCAGGCCTAATCTTACTTAGATATTTATAAAAGTGTATATGTCTTCCAATCAACTTTGTTATAGAACTTTGAACACTGTATTATCTTTAAATTTAATTTATATACAATCTTAAATAAAATAATGTTTGTGAAAATTATAATTTTTATCCAAAATTGAAGTCAGAAATATACTACCCTGAATCATCTGACCTTAGCAGAAAGGACAGAATGCAAAATGCCTTAAAAGACGTGAAGTGTGAGCTTAAATGAGTTTTTCTAAATTTGATTGTCAAAAAATACTGAACAAACCTATTTATTGTGACATATCTAGCCAAATGAGTTTTACCAAATCAATATTATGGTGATAATCCCCAAGTTTCCAAAGACTTCTCAGAACATCTGGTAGAGTAGAATGCATGTATATGCCAATTTCAATTTATGTACATCCTGGATTATATCTAAGCCTGGGAATTGGTAAACGCCTAATCTTCACATTTAATTTTGTAAACCTTTGATGACTGGGGCTTAGTACAGCAATTAACAACAGTTCCCCTGCAAATACAAAGGAAAAAATGAATAATATTTCCAAAATTCTAAAAGCAGTCTCCTTTCTTTTCAGAATTGATATCCACAAAATAAGGAATTAATTGAAATGTATCCACAATACCTTCCCCTCTTCCAGAGAAAATCATATTTAAGATCTCATCCCTAGGAAACCTTCCTGGAACTTAAAGCCCACTTCACAGAGATGCTCGTTTATTTTGAACACCATCTGTTCTACAATTAAAGACATAAGGTAAAATGCCCTTATGTGTGACAGCTTCAGTCTTTAAATGTGGAGAAATTGAAAGAGAAGACAAGGACTACTGAATTCAATTTATTGTTAGTTTACATTTTTACCTAGACTTGAATCTCCTGTTTTTTATATTTATGCATTTATATCCTTGTGTCCGCACCCTGTAGAAAGAGGAATTTTATGTACATATGTTCATGATTATTGCAAATGTCCAGTAAAACCTCAGAAGTAAAGAAAGGATTTACTTCACCGGATCCTTGCTCTTCCCTTATATACATTTTTTTGTCTGGTAGTCAATACAGGACCGAAGGAATCATGCACAGAGCTATGCCACACATGAAAATAGACACGGTTCTAACTAATTTATTAATTTATTCTGTTGAACAGTTGTTCAACAAATACATATTTTTCATCCCTTCTGCATAGAAGCCAGAGACAAAATGGTGAGATAAACTGACATTTTTCTTGCTTTTGTAGAATTTAATGGAGGAGGCAATCATAGTAAAGCATTTGTATGCATACTGTAGATTTTTAATTCCAATCTATGCTTATTGCTACAAAGAAAATAAAAGAGCCTTATTAACATGCCTGAATTAGACTGGGGGCAGTGGTCTGAAATGAAGGGTTACCCCAGGAACTGAAGTTTCAGCTGACTTTGAAAGATTAGAAATTATTTCTCTTGTCTCTAAAATAAAGAGTTGAACATGCAGAGGTTCAATGTCAATTTTTCTTCCCAGAAACTGGGGAGATTCAGATTCGCTTATCCCGTGCAATATGGGAAACTATGGCACTGGTGCACTGAATACATGCAGAGTTAATGTCTTTGGGCAGCCTGCTACAAGTCCATTGAGAGGATTTGTCTTTCTTTCCTTCTGTCTCCTTTTGTTTTATGACTTGTTCTTCCTAGAGCCTCGTTTTTAAGACTTTCACCTAATCTCACAACGTCAACTCTTATCCTTATATGGCTGATTCCTTACGTCAATCCATCATTTCAGTCCAAACCTATCTCTGTGATTTCAGCTTTAAATTTACAGCTGCCTGATTAATATTTTAACTTGTATATACTAACTTTCCTTAAATATATCTGAAAAACAACAACAACAACTTATTTTTCCCTCCTTCCCAATCCCAGACAGCTATCTGAGCCTGGAAAGTTTAAGATAATATGGATTCCTCTCACATTCAATATTCAATCATTCATTTACTCATATTTATTATCTTGCTTTCTCTCTGTTTCTCTGTTCTCCATTTGCCAAATTAATGTGCTTCGTAGTGGTTCTATCAAGTCTGTCTTCTGAGAGCAAAGTTTCTCTAATCCAGAATATCCATTTAATCTGAAAGAATTTTGGTCTTAGAATTCTTAAAATTTTATCATTCTTTAACCTTTTATTGTCTTAAAATAGTCTAAATTATTGCTTAGAAAATATTTATTCATTTCTGTATCCCACTGAAAGTGGAATATATATCCCTGTACCATTGATATTGACTTTGAATATTTCATCAGCTTTGGCTAATGAAATGTTAACACTTGTTTTTAAAGCAGAGTTCTTACATAGGCTTGTGATCTGGTTTTATGCTTTGAGAGGCATGTACCCGAGGTAGACACATTCCTTTCAATCTAGAATCCAAACTAAAAGTAATCACAGCCTAATGCAGAGGTAATTGATCCACAGCATGAAGAGGAGTCACCCAGTTAAACCAATCCTAGGTCAACTGAACCAGAGTTGCCCTGCTGACCTGCATAAGAATAAGTGATTGTGCTGTAGACCACTGAGATTGGGAATGGTTTGTTATGCAACGTTACTATGACAACAGTTGACTCATACCTGTCCTATTGCAAAACAGTTATGTACAACAGCTTTCAGTTCTCTGTTATCTATATAATTTGTGTGTGTGTGTGTGTGTGTGTGTGTGTGTGTGTGTGTGTGTGTGACAGAGTCTAGCTCTGCCGCCCAGGCTGGAGTGCAGTGGCACGATCTCAGCTCACTGCAACCTCCGCCTCCCGGGTTCACGTCATTCTTCTGCCTCAGCCTCCCGAGTAGCTGGGACTACAGGCGCCCACCACCAGGACTGGCTAAATTTTTAAAATATTTTTAGTACAGATGGGGTTTCACCACGTTAGTCAGGATGGTCTCGATCTCCTGACCTCGTGATCCGCCCGCCTCAGCGGGATTACAGGCATGAGCCACCATGCCTGGCCCTTATCTATATACTTTTATCAGATTAACTTGTTTTATTCCTCATCTTTGAGTACCACCTTATTTTCTTCCTTAGACCTTTCTCAGTTTGCATAGTTATTCGTAATACAAATCTTTTAAGATGAAGATTCTTTGATTTTCTTTCTGCTTTAAGAGAAAAAAAAAATTAAAGTACAGTCGTTGTTAGCACACTATGTCAAAAATAGCCTAATGAATTCTTCTGTAATATAAAATAGGAAGTAAAAAAGTTGTAGGCCAGCACAAAATGTCTATTGCTGAAGCTAATTGTAAAGTTTTAACTTGACTTTGTAGGATACTTATATACTGGGAACATCCTTCCAATAGTCCAAATTTTAACTTAGTTTGAGACTCACTTACTATGAAGAGTCACTTGCTATATATAAATGTCTTGTTTCTTTTTAAATCTGAGTCTTCATCTATACTAACTGTATAACTTTTATAATCACTGTTTTATGAGATATTCTAATTGGAATTCCCAGATTTCCCTTCACAGATCCATTCAAATGTGGTAGAAGTGGCAAATATAATGATCCTAGTCATGCAATAGATTTCCTCTAGTTGCCTGCTTTGTTACTGACTTCCTATCTTAACTTTGAGAAACTGCTTCTCAATAACTTTTTGGATATAGTTTCCCTTTAGGGGAACATTTTTGTATACTCTCTGAGATTTTTCTTTTTTTCCCTCTGTAAGAGTTCTTTGAGCCCTAGAAATCCTCACTGATTTTGCCATGAATAAAATATCATCCTCTTTTCTAGCTCCACATTCGAAAGCTGTTAGTTCTAGCTATATCATTCTCGGTATATTTCTTTTTCTTTTAACATAAGAATAGTTTGGCTTCCAAGATTTCAAAGTTGGTTTCTGTTTCCCTCCATTCTCTGATGTTTCTCTGGCTTTCTCATTGTCATTTTAAAGCTAAGATGATCAATTTTGCTACATTTATATGTTCATGAAAGTTTGCAAATCATATTTTGTCACAGATCCCCTGACATCAGAACATCTTAGAAGTAATAGCTGTGTAATCTTAGGCAATTTACTTAATTTTCTATGCCTCAGTATCACACTTCTTAAATAGAGATTATAACAGTATTTACCTCACTTGGCACTTTGGGGAATTAAATGTGATATTTTATGTCTATTACTTAGAATAATCCTAGAACATCTGAAACACTTATTAAGGTGTTGCTTCCAACGTTATTATGTGCATTTGGTTGTGAGGAGTCAATGAGATATTCTATGTAAAGCATAGAGGTGCTCTGCAATAAGTACTGTATAAACATTAATTCCTATTATCCGTATAACCAAAAGTACTCTTCCTGCCACCCAAAGTCTATGACCATTTCCAGGTACTTCTGATTCTCAAACCTGAGACTCTTCAGCAAAACACCAAACTTAAAATAATAGACACACATTAAATTTATATTTACAATTTTTAATTTACATTTACCCTCTCCAATATATTCCCTAGTATGTTTCAGTTTGATACAAATCATGCATTATTCTCTTTGAATAAAATATGAAGAGAGAAAATAAAAAGACCAATAAGCATCAAAAATATTGGCTTTATTACAGGCAAGTATGCAATAATCCCTAACCTGGAATACTTCTTAATAAAATGGGTAAAAGACCAAAAAACATGATAAAGTCTCCTACTCCAAGTCTAAATGTAGATCATAAGAAGTGGGTGAATTCGATCCATATGGAAGACTCAGTCAAAGAGCTACTATCCAGCTCCCTGGAGTATTGACTGCTTGACTAGCACACAGTTTCTGGCATAAGAGTTAATGTTGGCCGGTCGTGGTGGCTCAAGCCTGTAATCCCAGCACTTTGGGAGGCCGAGGCGGGCGGATCACGAGGTCAGGAGATCGAGATCATACTAGCTAA
>NW_022320643.1:0-6680 GCF_002776525.5 Piliocolobus tephrosceles
TCCTTCCCTCTTTCTTTCTTTCTTTCTTTCTTTCTTTCTTTCTTTTTCTTTCTTTTTCTTTTCTTTCTTTCTTTCTTTCCTTTCTTTCTTTCTTTCCTTCTCTTTCCTTCTTTCCTTCTTTCCTTCCTTCCTTCCTTCCTTCCTTCCCTCTTTCTTTCTTTCTTTCTTTCTTTCTTTCTTTCTTTCTTTCTCTCTCTCTCTCTCTCTCTCTCTCTCTCTCTCTCTCTCTCTCAGGATCTTGTGATCATAGCTCATTGTAACTTCAAACTTTCAAACTCCCGGGCTCACATGGTCACATGATCCTCCTGCCTGGGCCTCCTGAGTAGCTGGGACTACAGGTATAAGCCACCACACAAGGCTAACTTTTAAAATTATTTTGTAGGGATAGGGTCTCACTGTCTTGCCCAGGCTGATCTCAAACTCCTGACCTCAAAAGATCTTCCCACATCGACCTCCCAAAGTATTGGTATTACAGGTGTGGGTCACCACACCTGATCTCTGTTTCTTGAATTAGAAACACTTTTTTTCTTCACTTTCCTCCAAGCCCAGTGCAATTAATACTTTTGAGGCATGAGACTACTAAAATCATGGCTCAAATATTAGGGTTGTATTCTCCCGAATGTCTTTTGGGTAAATAATGAAATTAAGGCAGAAATAAAGAAATTTCTTGAAAGTAATGAGAACAAAGATACAAATACCAGAATCTCCAGGACATGGCTAAAGAGTGCTAAGAGGGAAGTTTATAGCACTAAAGTTACACAGGTCTCAAATTACACAGATCTCAAGGTCAAAAAGTTACACAGATCTCAAATTAACAACCTAATGTCACACCTAAAGGAACTAGAGAACCAAGAGGAAACCAACCCCAAAGCTAGCAAAAGACAAGAAATAACAAAAATCAGAGCTGAACTGAAGGAAATTGAGATGCACAAAAACATACAAAAGATTAAGTCCAGGGGTGTGTTCTTTGAAAGAATGAATAAGATGGATAGACCACTAGTTATTCTAATAAAGAGAAAAAGAAAAGATCAAAATAAACACAATCAGAAATAACAATAACTGACCCCAGAGAAATACAGAAAACCCTCAGAGACTACTATGAACATTTCTATGTGCACAAACTAGAAAACCTAGAAGAAATGGATAAATTCCTGGAAACATGCAACTTCCTAAGACTGAACCAGGAGGAAATTGAGTCCCTGAACAGACCAATAACAAGTTCCAAAATTGAATCAGTAACAAAAAGCATACCAATCAGAAAAAGTCTAGGAACAAATGAATTCACAAATTCTACCAGATGTATAAAGAAGACCTGGTACCATTCCCACTGCAACTATTCCAAATAATTGAGGAGGAGGGACTCCTCCTTAATTCATTCTATGAGACCAGCATCATCCTGACACCAAAACCTGGTAGAGACACAACAAAAAAGAAAACTTTTGGCCAAAATCCTTGAGGAACATAGATGCAAAAATCCTCAATAAAATGTAGCAAACCAAATCCAGTAGCATACCAAAAATTGAATCCACCATGATCAAGTAGACTTTATGCCTGGGATGCAAGGTTCGTTCAACATATGCAAATCAATAAATGTGATTCACCACATAAGTAGAACTAAAAACAAAAACACACATAATTATCTCAGTAGATGCATAAAAGGCTTTTGATAAAAATCAACATTATTTCATTAAAACAAAGGACTACAGGTATAAACCACCACCCAAACCAGGCATTGAAGGAACATACTTCAAAATAATAAGGACATCTATGAAAAAACTCACAACCAACAGCATATTGAATGGGCAAAAGCTGGAAGCATTCCCCTTGAAAGGCAGAACAAGACATGGATGCCCTCTCTCACTACTCCTATTCAACATGGTACTGAAGTCCTAGCCAGAGCAATCCGGCAAGAGAAAGATATAAAAGGCATACCAATTAAAAGATAGGGAGTCTAATTATCTCTGTTTGCAGACAATATGATTATATACCCAGAAAAGTATCCACCTAAAAGCTCCTTGATCTGATTTTAAAACTTCAGCAAAGTTTCAGGATGCAAAATTAATGTACAAAAATCAGTAGCATCATACACCAACAACATCCAAGCTGAGAGCCAAATCAAAAACACAATCCCATTCATGCTAGCCATAAAAGAATAAAATGCCTGTGAATACAGGTAACCAGGGTGGTGAAAGAGCTCTACAATAAGCATTACAACACACTGCTCAAAGAAATCAGAGATGACACAAACAAATGAAAAAAATTCCATGTGCATGGATAGGAATAATCAATATTGTTAAAATGGCCATACTTCCAAAAGTAATTTACAGATTCAATGCTATTCCTATCAAACTACCAATGGCATTATTTATAGAACTAGAAAAAAAACTATTTTAAAATGTATATGGAACCCCAAAAGAGCCCAAATAGCCAAGGTAATCCTAAGCAAAAAGAACAAAACTAGAGACATCACACTACCTGACTTCAAACTATACTATGGGGCTACAGTAAACAAAACAGCATGGTACCAGTACAAAAATAGACACATAGACCAAGGGAACAGAATAGAGAGCCCAGAAATAATGCGACAGACTTACAAACATCTAATCTTTCACAACGTTGACAAAAGCAAGCAATGGGGAAAGAAATCCCTAATCAACAAATGGTGCTGGGAAGGTGGATTAAAGACTTACATGTCAAACCTAAAACTACAAAAACCCTGGAAGATAATCTAGAAAATATCATTCTAGACATAGGACCTGGCAAAAATTTCATGATGAAGACATGAAAAGCAATCTCAAGAAACCCAAAAATTGACAAATGGAACCTAATAAAATGAAAGAGCTTCTGCACAGCAAAAGAAACTATCAAGGGAGTAGATAGACAATCTACAGATTGGAAGAAAATATTTGTAAGGTATGCATCCAACAAAGGTCTAATGTCCAGCATCTATAAGGAACTTAAACAAATTCACAAGCAAAGAACAACCCAATTAAAAAATCGGCAACAGATATGAACAGACACTCCTCAAAAGAAGACATTTTTTGCGGCAAACAAGCATACGAAAAAATGCTGAACATCACTGATCATTAGAGAAATGCAAATCAAAACCACAATGAGATACCATCTCATATCAATCTGAATGGCTATTATTAAAAGTCAAATTATAACAGCTGCTGGTGAGGTTGCAGAGAATAGAAGAGAGACCTCAGAAATAATGCTGCACACCTACAACTATCTCATACACTGCTTGTGGGAATGTAAATCAGTTCAGCCATTGTGGAGAGCAGTTTGGTGATTTCTCAAAGAACTTAAAGTGGAATTACTATTTGACCCAGGAATCCCATTATTGGATATATATCCAAAGGAATAAAACTCATTCTATCATAAAGATACATGAATGCATATGTTCATTGCAGCACTCTTCATAATAGCAAAGACGTGGAACCAATCTAAATGCTCAATAAAGTGTATTAGATGAAAGAAATGTGGTACATATACACCATGGAATACTACGCAGTCATAAAAAAGGAATGAGATCATGTCATTTACAGCAACATGGATGCAGCTGGAGGCTATTATCCTGAGCAAACTAACACAGGAACAATAAACCAAATACTATGTGTTCTCACTTATAAGTGGGAGCTGAACATTGAGTACACATGGACACAAAGAAGGGAACAATAAACCCCAGGGCCTACTTGAGGGTAGAGTGTGGAAGGAGGGTGAGTATAAGAAAATTACCTGTTGGGTACTATGCTTATTACCTGGGTGATGAAATATCTGTACACCAAACCCTCATGACATACAATTTACCTACATAACAAACCTGCGCATGTACTCCCGAAGCTAAAATAAAGCTGAAAAGAAAAAAATTATTACAAAATTAGACTTGGCTAATCATAAAAAACACAAATATTAGGGTTGTCAATCTGTTCGTATTTGCCATAAATAAAGGATCCAATATAATTTTAAAATATAGACTTTTTGCTGACAGTTGTGGTACTTAAGAGCTGCTGCTTCTTTTTGATTGTTTCCATACTTTCTTAATTATGTTTTTGTGTATTGAAAAAAATCCATTACTGCATTATTTTATCCAACTTGAGTGATTTATTCAATTAAACCACCTACATTGGCCGCCACAGCCATTTTAACAATCAACAGTGGTTTATTGACCACTACTTTGTATACTTCATGTGCTAGATGTAATAGTTCTCAACATTCAGTATTTGTAAGCAAGAAAGCAGGCTCCACATTTGAAGATTATGATTTGGTAGCTCTGGAAATAGTGCCTAAAATGCCCCAGATGATTCTGGTCTAAGGAATCTTTGGGGACACAGTTCCTGTTTTTAAGAAACTAACAGTATAGTTTGGGATATGGGATTCTGGAACTTTAGAATAGCACCTATGAAAAAACCTGTAGAGAGTATATAATCTGATTTTTTAAATTTGTACATGAAGAAACTGAGGCTCAGAAAGGAAAATTGACTTTCTTACAATGAGTTAATAATATACCCAGGTCTAGAACACCAGTTTCTGATTCCCAGTCCTGCATTTTTGATAAAAAGCTACAGAGAGTAATTTCTACTTCATATAATAAATGAATTTCCTATATTCCTGGTTCCTGGTCAAGTATTGTGACCATTAGCAAATGCAATTATGTATGTGAACAAATGTCAAGTTGAACTATTTTGAAACTGACATTTTTCTAGGTCAGAATGATCCAATATCAGCAATTTTCATAATGGGTCAACAAGTAAGTGCCTAAGCAGCAAATGCCAGGTCTGACTGCAATTTGTTGAATTTGTCAGGATCCCAGAGAATACAGATGGGACATTTCAATTATTTTAGGAAGATATATTTGCAGAGACTAATCATGAAGTTATGATCTAAGCAGAGGAAAACCACAAGGAATAGAGTGAGAACCTCAGATGAACAGCACACATATCATGTAAATCAAGCTTTCTTAAGAGGTGCAGAGATTTTTGGTGGAGGAAACAGCCAGCCTGAGAAGATTTCACAGGGAGAGAGCCAGGGAATTACATGCCCAGTCTTTTCGTCTTCCTATGATCTTCAGCCAAGGTGGCCAAACTCAAGTTGAAGCAAGAGGCTGATGGCACCTATAATGTAGTGCATAAAAATTAGCCTTCTAGAAAGGAGAACAGCATGGAGAATAGTGAAAAGGCAAACGAAATATGCTGCACACAAGACCGTGTATTTCCACACTACTAATAGAGTAGGGACCATGATTTGGGAGGAATATGACACTATGTTAACACGTTTTCTGCATCAACATTATATGGTGGTGGGCCATGGTGACAGCTGATGCAGTGAACTGAAGAGGAGATGACTGGGGAGTTGCTTGTCTCCTTGTCATATCTACAGCCTGACTTGGTTCTACTATCTAAAGGTGTCAGTGCTTGTTAGCATCAGTATTCATCTTGAAAATGATTTTCTCAGTTCTCTTAATCTTAGAATAAACTGTCACTTGTGGCAACACATGTACTTACTTTTATTTGGAATATAAGTATGAAAAGTCCAAACCCTTCCATTTACATGTAATTTCTATTAAAGAATCAATGCATCAATACTCTTAGCATTTGATCATTAAATCTTAAAATTTCAGAACCAGTCTTGGGACCTGAGAGGCTGTCAGTTCTTCGGCTCCTATCCTGGGAAAGAATCCCTCCTGCTTTATGGTTGATGATTCACCTATCAGTTTGAATCTCTGCAGTGATAAGCTGCATTATTACCACAGGGCATAGCTCCAGGGGTTAGAAAGTGCTTCCCATATTGAGCTGAAGTCCACCTTCTTCAAATACCTTCTAGTTATAGGGCCTTGTAACATTTGCAACATTTGCTTCTTTTTCCACATAGCAGCTTTCAGATATACTCCACGCTTTCTCGTCTGCAGGCTCGCTCTCATTCCTTTCAAATATTCTCTTGGCATAATGTGGTTTTCCAGACATTGCTTCAAACTGGACACTTTCCCTAGTTATCTAATTTAGCTATTTTTTTGAAATTCGACTCCTTAGGCTTACTTATTCTATTATGCTCGTTTAAACTTTATATGCATAGAGTCCTATGTACCAAGCTCTATTCTAAGCTATTAATATATGTTGATTCATATAATCCTTATAACAGACATGAAAGCTAAGTTATGTTATTATTCATTTGCAGATAAAATGTGGAGACAGAGAGAGGCCAGGTAACCTGCAAAGCTCACACAGCTAGAAAATAGAAGAGTTAGGATTGTATATTTAGAAAACCCCATTGTCTCAGCCCAAAATCTCCTTAAGCTGATAAGCAACTTCAGCAAAGTCTCAGGATACAAAGTCATTGTGCAAAAATCACTCGTATTTTTATACACCAATAACAGACAAACAGAGAGCCAAATCATGAGTGAACTCCCATTCACAATTGCTTCAAAGAGAATAAAATACCTAGGAATTCAACTTACAAGGGCTGTGAAGGACCTCTTCAAGGAGAACTACAAACCACTGCTCAATGAAATAAAAGAGGACACAAACAAATGGAAGAACATTCCACGCTCATGGATAGGAAGAATCAATATTGTGAAAATGGCCATACGGCCCAAGGTAGTTTATAGATTCAATGCCATCCCCATTAAGCTACCAATAACTTTCATCACATAATTGGAAAAAACTACGTTAAAGTTCATA
>NW_022320644.1:0-2316 GCF_002776525.5 Piliocolobus tephrosceles
GTGTGTGTGTGTGTGTGTGTGTGTGTGTGTGTGTGTGTGTGTGTGTTTAGATGGAGTTTTGCTCTGTCCCCTAGTGGGGAGTGCAGTGGCACCATCTCGGCTCTCTGCAACCTCTGCCTCCTGGGTTCAAGCAGTTCTCCTGCCTCAGCCTCCTGAGTAGCTAGAATTACAGACTTGCACCACCACATCCAGCTAATTTTTTGTATTTTTCAGTAGAGATAGGGTTTCACCATGTTGGCTAGGTTGGTCTTGAACTCCTGACCTCAGGTGATCCGCCTGCTTAAGCCTCCCAAAGTGCTCCCAAAAGAGCCCAGGAGTTTGAGATCAGCCTGGGCAACATAGTGAAACCCCATCTGTACAAAAATAAAATAAATTAGCTGGCCATAGTGGCATATGTCTGTGGTCCCAGCTGCTCGGGAGGCTGAGATGGGAGGATTGCAAGCCTGTTAGGTCGAGGCTGCAGTGAGCTGTGATTGTGATTGCATAGCTGCACACCAGCCTGAGTGACAGAGTGAGACCCTGTTTCAAAAAAAAAAAAAAAAAGCAGGAAGTAGAATTGGGAAAGAAACAAGCTTCAGGCAGGGATTTGTATATGAACACAGGAATATTTGCATACTGTTTTAAAAAAAACAGTGGTTACAATGAGTGAGTCTCATCTACCTTCGTGAAAAGAAAGAGGGTAAACCAGCAGTCTGAAGCCCAGCCCATTTGGAGATTTTGTGGGAAGATTTCCTGTAATAAGAAACTGTTGACCAGGCAGGATGACTCAAGCCTGTAATCCCAGCACTTTGGTAGGCCGAGGCAGGTGGATCACGAGGTCAAGAGATCGAGACCATCCTGGCCAACTTGGTGAAACCCCGTCTCTACTAAAAATATAAAAATTAGCTGGGTGTGGTGGAGGGCGCCTGTAATCCCAGCTACTCAGGAGGCTGAGGCAGGATAGTTGTTGGAACCCGGGAGGTGGAGGTTGCAGTGAGCCAAGATCGTGCCACTGCACTCCAGCCTGGTGACAGAGGGAGACTCCCTTAAAAAAAAGAAGAGAGAAAAAAAAAGAAAAGTGTCTTCCAGGTGCTGTCTTAGGTGTGTCTTAGGTGTGTTAGTAGAAGATACCCAAAAAACTATATAAAACACAGATTCTGACCTAAAGGGATGGGATGGATAGATAAATAGACAAGTCATTAACTAGAGTTTGACGAGAAATGCTTTCAGATTCCATGGGTACTTAGCACAGCGAGGAGGTGTAGAGGGATCAAGGAAGTCTTGCTGGAGCCAGGCACCAGTGGCTCATGCCTGTAATTCTAGCACTTTGGGAGGCCAAGGTGGGTGGATTGCTTGAGCTCAGGAGTCTGAGACCAGCCCGGGCAATATGACGACGAGACCTCATCTCCAGAAATACAAAAATGAGCTGAGCGTGGTGTCTCGCACCTGTAGTCCCAGCTACTCAGGAGGCTGAGGTAGGAGGATCTCCTGAGCCCAGGAGGTCGAGACTGCAGTAAGCTATGATTGTGCCACTGCACTCCAGCCTGGGCAACACAGCGAGGCCCTGCCTCAAAATAAAAAAGTAAATAAATAAATAAAAAGATCTGGAGTTATGTACATACTGGGGGACAGGGCATTCCAGGGGCAGAAGAGCTGAGTAGAGTTGACAATGTGTGAAGCACCATGGTATGCCTGGAGGGGAGAAACCACAGGCAGTTTGGCGTTCACAGAGTATTTCTTGAGCAACTTGGAATGAGTTTGGATCCTGGAGACTGTTGAACGCCTGGAGCTGAGGATCTTGAACTTCACGGTTAGGTAATGGCAGCAAAGGAAACCAAAGTGGGGGTTATTGTAACCAAGTTCACATAAGAAATAAGAAAGCACGTTGGGTGTGGTGGCTCATGCCTGTAATCCTAACACTTTGGGAGGCTGAGGCAGGAGGATCCCTTGAGGTTAGGAGTTTGAGACCAGCTTGGGCAACAGAGCAAGACCCTGTCTGTATTTAAAAAAATAAAACTGGCCTGGCATGGTGGCTCACGCCTGTAATCTCAGCACTTTGGGAGGCCGAGGCGAGTGGGTCACTTGAGGTCAGGAGTTCGAGACCAGCCTGACCAAAATGGTGAACCCCGTTCTCTCCTGAAAAATACAAAAAATTAGCTGGGTGTGGTGGCGTGCACCTGTAATCTCAGCTACTTAGGAGGCTGAGGCAGGAGAATCACTTGAACCTGGGAGGCGGAGATTGCAGTGAGCCAAGATCGCACCACTGCACTCCAGCTGGGGTGACAGAGCAAGACTCTTGTCTCAACAACAACAAAAAAAAAAAAAAAAAAAAAAAAA
>NW_022320644.1:2416-5441 GCF_002776525.5 Piliocolobus tephrosceles
GGCCAATGGGAGTCCCTCCAAGCTGGTTCCTGTGTCCTGTGACATCACCCATCTTCTTTCTCCTTTTCTTCTTTCGTAAGTCACTTCCTTTCTGGCATGACAGTATGTTCCAGGACCATCTTGTACCTTGCACCTGCCCTCCCCTGGCCCTACAATCAGCCAATTCTCTGAGGCATCCTGATTTCTTTTGGTGAGAGAATGGTTTGAGAACAAAATATACTACTGCATGATACTACATTCTGACAAGAAAAAAAACACAGCTAGGAGAAATAAAGCCATGGATAGGCACAGTGGCTCACGCATATAATCCTAACACTTTGGGAGGCAGAGGCGGGAGGATTTCTTAGAGCCAGGAGTTCAAGACCAACTTGGCCCACATAGTGAGGCCTCATCTCTATTAAGAAAAAAACCAAAGAAAGAAAGAAGGAAGCCATGTTTGGATGAGTTTAGTCTTCTGATTATTTTTGCTAAAGTTTTAAATTCTTTTTTTTTTTTGAGATAGAGTCTTGTTCTGTTTCCCAGGCTGGAGTTCCGTGGTGCAGTCTTGGCTCACTGCAACCTCCGCCTCCCGGGTTCAAGTGATTCTCCTGCCTCAGCCTCTTGAGCAGCTGGGATTACAGGTTCCTGACATCATGCCCTGCTAATTTTTGTATTTTTAGTAGAGACGGGGTTTCTCCATGTTGGTCAGGCTGGTCTCAAACTCCCGACCTCATGTGATCCGCCCGCCTTGACCTCCCAAAGTGCTGGGATTATAGGGGTATATTTTATATTTAAAGTATATTTTAAAATTAAGGGCTAGGCTCAGTGTCTCACGCCTGTAATCTCAGCACTTTGGGAGGCAGAGGTGGGTGGATCACCTGAGGTCGGGAATTTGAGATTCCCAACAAGAGCAAAACTCCATCTCAAAAAAAATAAATAAATAAATATAAAATATACATCATGGCCTGGTACAGTGGCTCATGCCTGTAATCCCAGTACATTGGGAGGCCGAGGTGGGCAGATCACCTGAGGTCAGGAGTTCGAGACCAGTCTGGCCAATATCGCGAAACCCTGTCTCTACTAAAAATACAAAAAATTAACTGGGCGTGGTCGTGTGCACCTATAATCCCAGCTACTTGGAGGCTGAGGCAGGAGAATCACTTGAACCTGGAAGGTGGAGGTTGCAGTGAGCCAAGATCATACCATTGCACTCTAGCCTGGGCAACAAGAGTGAAACTCTACCTCAGAAAAAAAAAAAATTATATATATACACACACACACACACGTTATATGTAATATCTACTTTTAAATATAAATATTATAAAGCTTTTATTGCAATTGTTCATTTTAGAAATTTCAGAAAATACAAATTAGTAAAAAGAAAATAAGTCTGTAATACCACTTTTAAGGACTATTTTAAAAACTAGCTTTTCTTTTTGAAGTATAATTTGTATATCAAGACTTTTAAAAAACTCATAATTTTTTTAAATTATGTTTTTAATTATGCTTTAAATTAGCTTTTCTTTTTGAAGTATAATTTGTATATCAAGACTTGTAAAAAAACTCATAATTTTTTTAAATTTAAATTTTTTAAAGTCATAATGGTGACTTTTTCATTAGACTGTATGGGGTAAAGCTTGTTAAAATGTCTATTTAAGGTATTTTGTAATATATGAAAATTTCAGCTAAACTTGTTCTATAGCATCACATGGTTTGAATATATTATTAGAAAATCATTCCATAAACAATGGTTTGGTATATAGTTTTAACAATTCAAGGCTGGGCACAGTGGCTCACACCTGTAACCCTAGCACTGTGGGAGGCTGAGGCAGGCAGATCACCTGAGGTCAGGAGTTCAAGACCAGCCTGGCCAACATGGTGAAATCCTGTCTCTACTAAAAATACAAAATTAGCCAGGCATGGTGGCAGGCGCCTGTGATCCCAGCTACTCAGGAGGGTGAGGCAGGAGAATCGCTTGAACCTAGGAGACAAAGGTTGCAGTGAGCCAAGATCTTGCCAAAGCACTCTAGCCTAGGCAACAGAATGAGACTCCATCTCAAAATACATACATAAATGAAATAATTCAGCCGGCTGCGGTGGCTCATGCCTGTAATCCCAACACTTTGGGAGGCTGCGGTGGGAATATTGCTTTTGCCTGGGAGTTGAAGACCAGCCTGGGCAACAGAGAGAGACCATGTCTCAAAAAATAATAATAAATTAAAAAAATTAATTGATGATTTTGTATTTACAGATATATTTGAGCATCATTTTTTCATGGTATCCAGGAAATTGCAATGCATAAATATATGTTGTCATTTCCAAAGCGATTGTCTTCCAGAATTGGTACTGATTCTAGCAGACTTTTCATTCTGGTGTTAAAAATATAATTAATACAAATGTCTTGTACCTAATAGTCTTTTTCCCCACAATTGCCTAACCCCCTCACTCTAGAGGCCTTAAGTAGTCTAATTTAATCAGCTTAGTCTGATAATGTAATACTACCTTGGCATCTTTTTGGCCTAATATTTCTTACTCTTTTATGGAATGAACTGTGCAATTGTTTTGTGTGGTTAAAAGGTATGCTAGGCCGGGTATAGTGACTCACACCTGTAATCCCAGCAGTTTGGGAGGCCGAGGTGGGCAGATCACCTGAGGTCAGGAGTTGGAGACCAGCCTGGCCAACATGGTGAAAACCCATCTCTACTAAAAATACAAAAATTAGCCAGGTGGCCGGGCGCGGTGGCTCAAGCCTGTAATCCCAGCACTTTGGGAGGCCGAGATGGGCGGATCACGAGGTCAGGAGATCGAGACCATCCTGGCTAACATGGTGAAACCCCATCTCTACTAAAAAAATACAAAAAAACTAGCCGGGCGACGTGACGGGCGCCTGTAGTCCCAGCTACTCGGGAGGCTGAGGCAGGAGAATGGCGTAAACCCGGGAGGCGGAGGTTGCAGTGAGCCGAGATCCAGCCACTGCACTCCAGCCTGGGCGACACAGCGAGACTCCATCTCAAAAAAAAAAAAAAAAAAAAAAAAATTAGCCGGG
>NW_022320644.1:5541-5854 GCF_002776525.5 Piliocolobus tephrosceles
AAAAAAAAAAAAAAAAAAAAAAAAATTAGCCGGGTGAGGTGGTGTGCGCCTGTCATCGCAGATACTCAGGAGACAGAGGCATGAGAATTGCTTGAACCCAGGAGGCAGAGGTTGCAGTGAGCTAAGATTGCACCACTGCACTCCAGTCTGGGCAACAGAGTGAGACCCTGTCTCAAAACATACAAAATAAAATAAATAAAAAATAAAAGGCATTCTAATAAAGTTGTTGCTTTCTTTTCTTTTTTTTTTTTAATTCCAGAGCGGAATGGTGTACTGGCCCTTTGTACAGGTAAGTTCCCCCTACTCAGTAATA
>NW_022320645.1:0-2699 GCF_002776525.5 Piliocolobus tephrosceles
TAAAACTGGAGTGCTTATTTGTGTGCGTCTTACCTGTCTGATATGTCTGGGAGTACTTAGAAAATACAGACAGCCAGACCCTGCCCTTGAAAATTCTGGTTCCAAGGTGGAGCATGGGAGATTCTAATGCAGGTGGCTACCCTTCAAGAATGACTGATACAAAATTAGCTGGGCATGGTGGCACTGCCTGTGTCCCAGCTACTTGGGAGCCTGAGGCAGGAGGATCGCTTGGGCCTAGGAGTTTGAGGCTGCAGTGAGCTATGATTGCGTCACTGCACTCCAGCCTTGGTGACTGAGAGATTCTGCCTCTGGAAAAGCAAAACAAAACAAAGAATGACTGATGCAGAGGCTGAAGGAGGCTGGAGTCGAGAGGCACAAATATCAAACGACAGTTTTCTGAGTAGTGGGTTCTCTTATCATCAATAACATTCCTATTGAAAGCACTGTGCTTGGAAGCTGGGATGCCTTCAGGGACAAGGGCTGCCCTGCTGCGTGGAGACTCGGATTTGCTGGGTTGAGCCAGGACATGGTACAGCCCATGGGAAGGGCAGGCGGGCAGCCAGTGGGCAAGGCATAGTGGATTTGGACGAGGGGAGCCAGGCATGAAAGTCAGGGCAGCCGGAGGGGTTTCCGCTGGGCTGGAGATCTCCAACTCTGCCAACCCGGACGAGGCAGGTGCCAGACCCAGTTCTTGCTCTCTCTGTGGCTCCAGAGAGGGGGTGGAGCTGTTGGGTCTCTGTGCCAGCCAGAGGCAGAAATCAATGCATCGAGCTGGCCCCTGGGATCCAGAGAGCCAGGGAGGGAAGATTCCATTCATCCCCAACCCAGAGCCCTGCCTCTGAGTCAGATCCCTTGGGAGCCACCCACTTCAGTTAGCCAAGCTCAAAAGAGTCCCTCCCACGAAGAGCTGGGGCAGACCCTGCTGGCTCCCTGCAAAGGTGAGGACTCACAGCATGCCGCCACGCACACACGCACACGCTTCCGCTGAGCTCTAGGCCTCACTTTCCTCTCTCTGTTGCCTTTGTTTTTAGAAGAGCACTCCTCTGCACTAACCCAACTGAGACTGCAACCTAGCTCCCTGCCTCAGTCTCCCTACAGCGGAAGTGAGACACCAGGCCTGCAGCATGCCTCCTCGGAACTCTGGAAAAGGAAAAATTACAGTTGGAAAGAAGACAGACGCTGGTAAAAGAAGCCTTCCAAGGAGGTGAACTCAGAGGCCTGAGGCCACTTGGAGAAGGAGAATTCAAGTCAGGAAACAGCAGGGCAGACAGCACCCAGCCTTGGGTTGGCTGGAGCGCAGAGCCGGAAGGTGGCCCGCTCCGCTCTGGGCAGGGGTCGCCCATGCAGTGGTACACGGGGCAGGGTGCATCTGCTCTATGCCCAGCCCTGCCACCTGGCTCAGCTTGCCCCTGGGGGAGGTGACAGTGACAGTCCCTACGGAACTTTCCTGCCAGCCCATCACCCTCCCCACAGCACTCCGGGAACCTTCTTCAACAAAGAATATGAAACTGATACCAGTTGCCCACGGGCCCCTATTCGAGAGATCCCTGAGCTTTGCTCTGAGGAGCTGACCCACCCCAAATGGGAGTGGGGGAGGGGTGGGAGCCTCAGCCGCCTCTCCTCTCCTCTCCTCTTCCAGGCCCTTCCTTTGCAGCCGGCTCACCATGGCACTCCAGCCACGACGCTGCCAAGTGCGCTCCGTGCCAGGGCTGAGGCCTGGGGTTGGGGGAGGCCAATGGCTGCCAGTGGTCCTGGAGCCCCTCGCCTATTCTCCAGAGAGCCTGAAACTTTCCAGGGAGAGGCACGGCTAGCCCTGCTGGGTGGTAAGGAGATTGGGGGAGGAGGGTTCCGGATCTGTTCCCCTTGGGGGCCCACAGGCAGCACAATAGCCCCCGGGGCTGCCGCTCTCTGGCTTAAGTGGTTGCCTGGGCAACAGCTGGGGCCAGTTTCCACCAATCCATGGAGGAGGCTGAGTGGGGGAGGGAGGCCAGGCAGGAGGTGGGGGTGCCGTCCCCTTGTGCTGGATCCTATATAAGGACGAGGGATGTGAGCAGAGTGGTCTGGGCTTTACCGTCCCTCCAGTGGACTTGGGGGCTGAGCACAAAGATGCCTAGGAGAGGCTACTCCAAGCCTGGGTCCTGGGGCAGCTTCTGGGCCATGCTGACCTTGGTGGGCCTGGTCACCCGTGCAGGTGAGCGGGCAGTGGGCCAGGTGCGGGGCAGGGTGGAGCAGCAGGACGTCCCAGCGCTGGCTGCACGCAGCCGGCCGGGAGGGGGCGGTGTCCAGCTGCTGGGGAGAGCACGGGGTGGACTGGACAGCTCCACGGACTCTGAAGGAAGGAGGGGCCGGGCAGGCAGGCGGGCAGGGGTCTTAAGAACAAGAGGACCCTCCATCGCCCATTGTCCTGGACAGAGGCTGAATGGGGACGCCATCAGCATTCAGGTCCTTCGAAGTGACAGCTGGGGGAGGCAGGGCTGGGAAATGCACTACCCGCTGGGACAGCTGGGGGAGGCAGGGCTGGGAAATGCACTACCCGCTTCTCTCTCACCCTCCCTTTCTCCCTTGGCCTCCCTCTCTCATGCACAGATGCTCTGCTCCTGTGTGAGCCTTCTCTCCCGTGTGCACCACGGGCCTGCGTGTGCTGTGCGTGCGCATGTGGCCGGGGCCCATCTGCTGCTATCAGGCCCCCGCCCGCCTCC
>NW_022320646.1:0-2699 GCF_002776525.5 Piliocolobus tephrosceles
GGAGGCGGGCGGGGGCCTGATAGCAGCAGATGGGCCCCGGCCACATGCGCACGCACAGCACACGCAGGCCCGTGGTGCACACGGGAGAGAAGGCTCACACAGGAGCAGAGCATCTGTGCATGAGAGAGGGAGGCCAAGGGAGAAAGGGAGGGTGAGAGAGAAGCGGGTAGTGCATTTCCCAGCCCTGCCTCCCCCAGCTGTCCCAGCGGGTAGTGCATTTCCCAGCCCTGCCTCCCCCAGCTGTCACTTCGAAGGACCTGAATGCTGATGGCGTCCCCATTCAGCCTCTGTCCAGGACAATGGGCGATGGAGGGTCCTCTTGTTCTTAAGACCCCTGCCCGCCTGCCTGCCCGGCCCCTCCTTCCTTCAGAGTCCGTGGAGCTGTCCAGTCCACCCCGTGCTCTCCCCAGCAGCTGGACACCGCCCCCTCCCGGCCGGCTGCGTGCAGCCAGCGCTGGGACGTCCTGCTGCTCCACCCTGCCCCGCACCTGGCCCACTGCCCGCTCACCTGCACGGGTGACCAGGCCCACCAAGGTCAGCATGGCCCAGAAGCTGCCCCAGGACCCAGGCTTGGAGTAGCCTCTCCTAGGCATCTTTGTGCTCAGCCCCCAAGTCCACTGGAGGGACGGTAAAGCCCAGACCACTCTGCTCACATCCCTCGTCCTTATATAGGATCCAGCACAAGGGGACGGCACCCCCACCTCCTGCCTGGCCTCCCTCCCCCACTCAGCCTCCTCCATGGATTGGTGGAAACTGGCCCCAGCTGTTGCCCAGGCAACCACTTAAGCCAGAGAGCGGCAGCCCCGGGGGCTATTGTGCTGCCTGTGGGCCCCCAAGGGGAACAGATCCGGAACCCTCCTCCCCCAATCTCCTTACCACCCAGCAGGGCTAGCCGTGCCTCTCCCTGGAAAGTTTCAGGCTCTCTGGAGAATAGGCGAGGGGCTCCAGGACCACTGGCAGCCATTGGCCTCCCCCAACCCCAGGCCTCAGCCCTGGCACGGAGCGCACTTGGCAGCGTCGTGGCTGGAGTGCCATGGTGAGCCGGCTGCAAAGGAAGGGCCTGGAAGAGGAGAGGAGAGGAGAGGCGGCTGAGGCTCCCACCCCTCCCCCACTCCCATTTGGGGTGGGTCAGCTCCTCAGAGCAAAGCTCAGGGATCTCTCGAATAGGGGCCCGTGGGCAACTGGTATCAGTTTCATATTCTTTGTTGAAGAAGGTTCCCGGAGTGCTGTGGGGAGGGTGATGGGCTGGCAGGAAAGTTCCGTAGGGACTGTCACTGTCACCTCCCCCAGGGGCAAGCTGAGCCAGGTGGCAGGGCTGGGCATAGAGCAGATGCACCCTGCCCCGTGTACCACTGCATGGGCGACCCCTGCCCAGAGCGGAGCGGGCCACCTTCCGGCTCTGCGCTCCAGCCAACCCAAGGCTGGGTGCTGTCTGCCCTGCTGTTTCCTGACTTGAATTCTCCTTCTCCAAGTGGCCTCAGGCCTCTGAGTTCACCTCCTTGGAAGGCTTCTTTTACCAGCGTCTGTCTTCTTTCCAACTGTAATTTTTCCTTTTCCAGAGTTCCGAGGAGGCATGCTGCAGGCCTGGTGTCTCACTTCCGCTGTAGGGAGACTGAGGCAGGGAGCTAGGTTGCAGTCTCAGTTGGGTTAGTGCAGAGGAGTGCTCTTCTAAAAACAAAGGCAACAGAGAGAGGAAAGTGAGGCCTAGAGCTCAGCGGAAGCGTGTGCGTGTGTGCGTGGCGGCATGCTGTGAGTCCTCACCTTTGCAGGGAGCCAGCAGGGTCTGCCCCAGCTCTTCGTGGGAGGGACTCTTTTGAGCTTGGCTAACTGAAGTGGGTGGCTCCCAAGGGATCTGACTCAGAGGCAGGGCTCTGGGTTGGGGATGAATGGAATCTTCCCTCCCTGGCTCTCTGGATCCCAGGGGCCAGCTCGATGCATTGATTTCTGCCTCTGGCTGGCACAGAGACCCAACAGCTCCACCCCCTCTCTGGAGCCACAGAGAGAGCAAGAACTGGGTCTGGCACCTGCCTCGTCCGGGTTGGCAGAGTTGGAGATCTCCAGCCCAGCGGAAACCCCTCCGGCTGCCCTGACTTTCATGCCTGGCTCCCCTCGTCCAAATCCACTATGCCTTGCCCACTGGCTGCCCGCCTGCCCTTCCCATGGGCTGTACCATGTCCTGGCTCAACCCAGCAAATCCGAGTCTCCACGCAGCAGGGCAGCCCTTGTCCCTGAAGGCATCCCAGCTTCCAAGCACAGTGCTTTCAATAGGAATGTTATTGATGATAAGAGAACCCACTACTCAGAAAACTGTCGTTTGATATTTGTGCCTCTCGACTCCAGCCTCCTTCAGCCTCTGCATCAGTCATTCTTTGTTTTGTTTTGCTTTTCCAGAGGCAGAATCTCTCAGTCACCAAGGCTGGAGTGCAGTGACGCAATCATAGCTCACTGCAGCCTCAAACTCCTAGGCCCAAGCGATCCTCCTGCCTCAGGCTCCCAAGTAGCTGGGACACAGGCAGTGCCACCATGCCCAGCTAATTTTGTATCAGTCATTCTTGAAGGGTAGCCACCTGCATTAGAATCTCCCATGCTCCACCTTGGAACCAGAATTTTCAAGGGCAGGGTCTGGCTGTCTGTATTTTCTAAGTACTCCCAGACATATCAGACAGGTAAGACGCACACAAATAAGCACTCCAGTTTTA
>NW_022320647.1:0-2699 GCF_002776525.5 Piliocolobus tephrosceles
TAAAACTGGAGTGCTTATTTGTGTGCGTCTTACCTGTCTGATATGTCTGGGAGTACTTAGAAAATACAGACAGCCAGACCCTGCCCTTGAAAATTCTGGTTCCAAGGTGGAGCATGGGAGATTCTAATGCAGGTGGCTACCCTTCAAGAATGACTGATACAAAATTAGCTGGGCATGGTGGCACTGCCTGTGTCCCAGCTACTTGGGAGCCTGAGGCAGGAGGATCGCTTGGGCCTAGGAGTTTGAGGCTGCAGTGAGCTATGATTGCGTCACTGCACTCCAGCCTTGGTGACTGAGAGATTCTGCCTCTGGAAAAGCAAAACAAAACAAAGAATGACTGATGCAGAGGCTGAAGGAGGCTGGAGTCGAGAGGCACAAATATCAAACGACAGTTTTCTGAGTAGTGGGTTCTCTTATCATCAATAACATTCCTATTGAAAGCACTGTGCTTGGAAGCTGGGATGCCTTCAGGGACAAGGGCTGCCCTGCTGCGTGGAGACTCGGATTTGCTGGGTTGAGCCAGGACATGGTACAGCCCATGGGAAGGGCAGGCGGGCAGCCAGTGGGCAAGGCATAGTGGATTTGGACGAGGGGAGCCAGGCATGAAAGTCAGGGCAGCCGGAGGGGTTTCCGCTGGGCTGGAGATCTCCAACTCTGCCAACCCGGACGAGGCAGGTGCCAGACCCAGTTCTTGCTCTCTCTGTGGCTCCAGAGAGGGGGTGGAGCTGTTGGGTCTCTGTGCCAGCCAGAGGCAGAAATCAATGCATCGAGCTGGCCCCTGGGATCCAGAGAGCCAGGGAGGGAAGATTCCATTCATCCCCAACCCAGAGCCCTGCCTCTGAGTCAGATCCCTTGGGAGCCACCCACTTCAGTTAGCCAAGCTCAAAAGAGTCCCTCCCACGAAGAGCTGGGGCAGACCCTGCTGGCTCCCTGCAAAGGTGAGGACTCACAGCATGCCGCCACGCACACACGCACACGCTTCCGCTGAGCTCTAGGCCTCACTTTCCTCTCTCTGTTGCCTTTGTTTTTAGAAGAGCACTCCTCTGCACTAACCCAACTGAGACTGCAACCTAGCTCCCTGCCTCAGTCTCCCTACAGCGGAAGTGAGACACCAGGCCTGCAGCATGCCTCCTCGGAACTCTGGAAAAGGAAAAATTACAGTTGGAAAGAAGACAGACGCTGGTAAAAGAAGCCTTCCAAGGAGGTGAACTCAGAGGCCTGAGGCCACTTGGAGAAGGAGAATTCAAGTCAGGAAACAGCAGGGCAGACAGCACCCAGCCTTGGGTTGGCTGGAGCGCAGAGCCGGAAGGTGGCCCGCTCCGCTCTGGGCAGGGGTCACCCATGCAGTGGTACACGGGGCAGGGTGCATCTGCTCTATGCCCAGCCCTGCCACCTGGCTCAGCTTGCCCCTGGGGGAGGTGACAGTGACAGTCCCTACGGAACTTTCCTGCCAGCCCATCACCCTCCCCACAGCACTCCGGGAACCTTCTTCAACAAAGAATATGAAACTGATACCAGTTGCCCACGGGCCCCTATTCGAGAGATCCCTGAGCTTTGCTCTGAGGAGCTGACCCACCCCAAATGGGAGTGGGGGAGGGGTGGGAGCCTCAGCCGCCTCTCCTCTCCTCTCCTCTTCCAGGCCCTTCCTTTGCAGCCGGCTCACCATGGCACTCCAGCCACGACGCTGCCAAGTGCGCTCCGTGCCAGGGCTGAGGCCTGGGGTTGGGGGAGGCCAATGGCTGCCAGTGGTCCTGGAGCCCCTCGCCTATTCTCCAGAGAGCCTGAAACTTTCCAGGGAGCGGCACGGCTAGCCCTGCTGGGTGGTAAGGAGATTGGGGGAGGAGGGTTCCGGATCTGTTCCCCTTGGGGGCCCACAGGCAGCACAATAGCCCCCGGGGCTGCCGCTCTCTGGCTTAAGTGGTTGCCTGGGCAACAGCTGGGGCCAGTTTCCACCAATCCATGGAGGAGGCTGAGTGGGGGAGGGAGGCCAGGCAGGAGGTGGGGGTGCCGTCCCCTTGTGCTGGATCCTATATAAGGACGAGGGATGTGAGCAGAGTGGTCTGGGCTTTACCGTCCCTCCAGTGGACTTGGGGGCTGAGCACAAAGATGCCTAGGAGAGGCTACTCCAAGCCTGGGTCCTGGGGCAGCTTCTGGGCCATGCTGACCTTGGTGGGCCTGGTCACCCGTGCAGGTGAGCGGGCAGTGGGCCAGGTGCGGGGCAGGGTGGAGCAGCAGGACGTCCCAGCGCTGGCTGCACGCAGCCGGCCGGGAGGGGGCGGTGTCCAGCTGCTGGGGAGAGCACGGGGTGGACTGGACAGCTCCACGGACTCTGAAGGAAGGAGGGGCCGGGCAGGCAGGCGGGCAGGGGTCTTAAGAACAAGAGGACCCTCCATCGCCCATTGTCCTGGACAGAGGCTGAATGGGGACGCCATCAGCATTCAGGTCCTTCGAAGTGACAGCTGGGGGAGGCAGGGCTGGGAAATGCACTACCCGCTGGGACAGCTGGGGGAGGCAGGGCTGGGAAATGCACTACCCGCTTCTCTCTCACCCTCCCTTTCTCCCTTGGCCTCCCTCTCTCATGCACAGATGCTCTGCTCCTGTGTGAGCCTTCTCTCCCGTGTGCACCACGGGCCTGCGTGTGCTGTGCGTGCGCATGTGGCCGGGGCCCATCTGCTGCTATCAGGCCCCCGCCCGCCTCC
>NW_022320648.1:0-2699 GCF_002776525.5 Piliocolobus tephrosceles
GGAGGCGGGCGGGGGCCTGATAGCAGCAGATGGGCCCCGGCCACATGCGCACGCACAGCACACGCAGGCCCGTGGTGCACACGGGAGAGAAGGCTCACACAGGAGCAGAGCATCTGTGCATGAGAGAGGGAGGCCAAGGGAGAAAGGGAGGGTGAGAGAGAAGCGGGTAGTGCATTTCCCAGCCCTGCCTCCCCCAGCTGTCCCAGCGGGTAGTGCATTTCCCAGCCCTGCCTCCCCCAGCTGTCACTTCGAAGGACCTGAATGCTGATGGCGTCCCCATTCAGCCTCTGTCCAGGACAATGGGCGATGGAGGGTCCTCTTGTTCTTAAGACCCCTGCCCGCCTGCCTGCCCGGCCCCTCCTTCCTTCAGAGTCCGTGGAGCTGTCCAGTCCACCCCGTGCTCTCCCCAGCAGCTGGACACCGCCCCCTCCCGGCCGGCTGCGTGCAGCCAGCGCTGGGACGTCCTGCTGCTCCACCCTGCCCCGCACCTGGCCCACTGCCCGCTCACCTGCACGGGTGACCAGGCCCACCAAGGTCAGCATGGCCCAGAAGCTGCCCCAGGACCCAGGCTTGGAGTAGCCTCTCCTAGGCATCTTTGTGCTCAGCCCCCAAGTCCACTGGAGGGACGGTAAAGCCCAGACCACTCTGCTCACATCCCTCGTCCTTATATAGGATCCAGCACAAGGGGACGGCACCCCCACCTCCTGCCTGGCCTCCCTCCCCCACTCAGCCTCCTCCATGGATTGGTGGAAACTGGCCCCAGCTGTTGCCCAGGCAACCACTTAAGCCAGAGAGCGGCAGCCCCGGGGGCTATTGTGCTGCCTGTGGGCCCCCAAGGGGAACAGATCCGGAACCCTCCTCCCCCAATCTCCTTACCACCCAGCAGGGCTAGCCGTGCCGCTCCCTGGAAAGTTTCAGGCTCTCTGGAGAATAGGCGAGGGGCTCCAGGACCACTGGCAGCCATTGGCCTCCCCCAACCCCAGGCCTCAGCCCTGGCACGGAGCGCACTTGGCAGCGTCGTGGCTGGAGTGCCATGGTGAGCCGGCTGCAAAGGAAGGGCCTGGAAGAGGAGAGGAGAGGAGAGGCGGCTGAGGCTCCCACCCCTCCCCCACTCCCATTTGGGGTGGGTCAGCTCCTCAGAGCAAAGCTCAGGGATCTCTCGAATAGGGGCCCGTGGGCAACTGGTATCAGTTTCATATTCTTTGTTGAAGAAGGTTCCCGGAGTGCTGTGGGGAGGGTGATGGGCTGGCAGGAAAGTTCCGTAGGGACTGTCACTGTCACCTCCCCCAGGGGCAAGCTGAGCCAGGTGGCAGGGCTGGGCATAGAGCAGATGCACCCTGCCCCGTGTACCACTGCATGGGTGACCCCTGCCCAGAGCGGAGCGGGCCACCTTCCGGCTCTGCGCTCCAGCCAACCCAAGGCTGGGTGCTGTCTGCCCTGCTGTTTCCTGACTTGAATTCTCCTTCTCCAAGTGGCCTCAGGCCTCTGAGTTCACCTCCTTGGAAGGCTTCTTTTACCAGCGTCTGTCTTCTTTCCAACTGTAATTTTTCCTTTTCCAGAGTTCCGAGGAGGCATGCTGCAGGCCTGGTGTCTCACTTCCGCTGTAGGGAGACTGAGGCAGGGAGCTAGGTTGCAGTCTCAGTTGGGTTAGTGCAGAGGAGTGCTCTTCTAAAAACAAAGGCAACAGAGAGAGGAAAGTGAGGCCTAGAGCTCAGCGGAAGCGTGTGCGTGTGTGCGTGGCGGCATGCTGTGAGTCCTCACCTTTGCAGGGAGCCAGCAGGGTCTGCCCCAGCTCTTCGTGGGAGGGACTCTTTTGAGCTTGGCTAACTGAAGTGGGTGGCTCCCAAGGGATCTGACTCAGAGGCAGGGCTCTGGGTTGGGGATGAATGGAATCTTCCCTCCCTGGCTCTCTGGATCCCAGGGGCCAGCTCGATGCATTGATTTCTGCCTCTGGCTGGCACAGAGACCCAACAGCTCCACCCCCTCTCTGGAGCCACAGAGAGAGCAAGAACTGGGTCTGGCACCTGCCTCGTCCGGGTTGGCAGAGTTGGAGATCTCCAGCCCAGCGGAAACCCCTCCGGCTGCCCTGACTTTCATGCCTGGCTCCCCTCGTCCAAATCCACTATGCCTTGCCCACTGGCTGCCCGCCTGCCCTTCCCATGGGCTGTACCATGTCCTGGCTCAACCCAGCAAATCCGAGTCTCCACGCAGCAGGGCAGCCCTTGTCCCTGAAGGCATCCCAGCTTCCAAGCACAGTGCTTTCAATAGGAATGTTATTGATGATAAGAGAACCCACTACTCAGAAAACTGTCGTTTGATATTTGTGCCTCTCGACTCCAGCCTCCTTCAGCCTCTGCATCAGTCATTCTTTGTTTTGTTTTGCTTTTCCAGAGGCAGAATCTCTCAGTCACCAAGGCTGGAGTGCAGTGACGCAATCATAGCTCACTGCAGCCTCAAACTCCTAGGCCCAAGCGATCCTCCTGCCTCAGGCTCCCAAGTAGCTGGGACACAGGCAGTGCCACCATGCCCAGCTAATTTTGTATCAGTCATTCTTGAAGGGTAGCCACCTGCATTAGAATCTCCCATGCTCCACCTTGGAACCAGAATTTTCAAGGGCAGGGTCTGGCTGTCTGTATTTTCTAAGTACTCCCAGACATATCAGACAGGTAAGACGCACACAAATAAGCACTCCAGTTTTA
>NW_022320649.1:0-1342 GCF_002776525.5 Piliocolobus tephrosceles
TCTCTCCAACAGCCCGCTAACGAAGCAGGTACTGTAGCCGGGTGTGTTGATAAACAAAACATATTTATCAACGCGTGAACGTTTTGGGATAAAATCATCTGCCCACTTATTGGGGGGCCATTGTTAGAAGGAATATTCCAAATGTTCTGCCCATATTGCATTTGGAGGAAGAAATTGCTCTGCTAAACCAAAGAAACACAAAATGTAAGAACTAGTGGGCAGAATCATCAGCCGAGAGCCCCCTCACCGTCACATCGCCCTTGTGAGGCACTGAGGAAAGCTACAGCAGCCACTTACATACCACCACCAACTTTCAATGCATTGGTTCACATATTTTAATTACATCTTAGTCCCTAAAGAAGCTGCAGCCAGCAAACAGACCCAGGCACGGAAAAGTAAATGAGTCTCAAAATGATTAGTCCAACAGGAATTGGACAGCCCCTTAAGGGGCTCTAGATGGTGAAGGACACGCTGTTTGCCCTGCCATTCTGCAGCACAAAAATCCAGGCAGGTCGAAGAGGGCGGACACCCTGGCGTGGCCACCAGCCCGGAGCCGCAGCTCACACAGCGGCCTCTAAGGCGTTTCACAGGCAGTCCCGACAGTGGTTCTTAAAGCGGCCGCTCTCGCCAATAATTGGGAGTCAGCGTTCTTCCCGCTCCCATTCCCGCTCCTTCTGTCTCTCCAACAGCCCGCTAACGAAGCAGGTACTGTAGCCGGGTGTGTTGATAAACAAAACATATTTATCAACGCGTGAACGTTTTGGGATAAAATCATCTGCCCACTTATTGGGGGGCCATTGTTAGAAGGAATATTCCAAATGTTCTGCCCATATTGCATTTGGAGGAAGAAATTGCTCTGCTAAACCAAAGAAACACAAAATGTAAGAACTAGTGGGCAGAATCATCAGCCGAGAGCCCCCTCACCGTCACATCGCCCTTGTGAGGCACTGAGGAAAGCTACAGCAGCCACTTACATACCACCACCAACTTTCAATGCATTGGTTCACATATTTTAATTACATCTTAGTCCCTAAAGAAGCTGCAGCCAGCAAACAGACCCAGGCACGGAAAAGTAAATGAGTCTCAAAATGATTAGTCCAACAGGAATTGGACAGCCCCTTAAGGGGCTCTAGATGGTGAAGGACACGCTGTTTGCCCTGCCATTCTGCAGCACAAAAATCCAGGCAGGTCGAAGAGGGCGGACACCCTGGCGTGGCCACCAGCCCGGAGCCGCAGCTCACACAGCGGCCTCTAAGGCGTTTCACAGGCAGTCCCGACAGTGGTTCTTAAAGCGGCCGCTCTCGCCAATAATTGGGAGTCAGCGTTCTTCCCGCTCCCATTC
>NW_022320650.1:0-1342 GCF_002776525.5 Piliocolobus tephrosceles
GAATGGGAGCGGGAAGAACGCTGACTCCCAATTATTGGCGAGAGCGGCCGCTTTAAGAACCACTGTCGGGACTGCCTGTGAAACGCCTTAGAGGCCGCTGTGTGAGCTGCGGCTCCGGGCTGGTGGCCACGCCAGGGTGTCCGCCCTCTTCGACCTGCCTGGATTTTTGTGCTGCAGAATGGCAGGGCAAACAGCGTGTCCTTCACCATCTAGAGCCCCTTAAGGGGCTGTCCAATTCCTGTTGGACTAATCATTTTGAGACTCATTTACTTTTCCGTGCCTGGGTCTGTTTGCTGGCTGCAGCTTCTTTAGGGACTAAGATGTAATTAAAATATGTGAACCAATGCATTGAAAGTTGGTGGTGGTATGTAAGTGGCTGCTGTAGCTTTCCTCAGTGCCTCACAAGGGCGATGTGACGGTGAGGGGGCTCTCGGCTGATGATTCTGCCCACTAGTTCTTACATTTTGTGTTTCTTTGGTTTAGCAGAGCAATTTCTTCCTCCAAATGCAATATGGGCAGAACATTTGGAATATTCCTTCTAACAATGGCCCCCCAATAAGTGGGCAGATGATTTTATCCCAAAACGTTCACGCGTTGATAAATATGTTTTGTTTATCAACACACCCGGCTACAGTACCTGCTTCGTTAGCGGGCTGTTGGAGAGACAGAAGGAGCGGGAATGGGAGCGGGAAGAACGCTGACTCCCAATTATTGGCGAGAGCGGCCGCTTTAAGAACCACTGTCGGGACTGCCTGTGAAACGCCTTAGAGGCCGCTGTGTGAGCTGCGGCTCCGGGCTGGTGGCCACGCCAGGGTGTCCGCCCTCTTCGACCTGCCTGGATTTTTGTGCTGCAGAATGGCAGGGCAAACAGCGTGTCCTTCACCATCTAGAGCCCCTTAAGGGGCTGTCCAATTCCTGTTGGACTAATCATTTTGAGACTCATTTACTTTTCCGTGCCTGGGTCTGTTTGCTGGCTGCAGCTTCTTTAGGGACTAAGATGTAATTAAAATATGTGAACCAATGCATTGAAAGTTGGTGGTGGTATGTAAGTGGCTGCTGTAGCTTTCCTCAGTGCCTCACAAGGGCGATGTGACGGTGAGGGGGCTCTCGGCTGATGATTCTGCCCACTAGTTCTTACATTTTGTGTTTCTTTGGTTTAGCAGAGCAATTTCTTCCTCCAAATGCAATATGGGCAGAACATTTGGAATATTCCTTCTAACAATGGCCCCCCAATAAGTGGGCAGATGATTTTATCCCAAAACGTTCACGCGTTGATAAATATGTTTTGTTTATCAACACACCCGGCTACAGTACCTGCTTCGTTAGCGGGCTGTTGGAGAGA
>NW_022320651.1:0-1693 GCF_002776525.5 Piliocolobus tephrosceles
TCGTTATTTCACTCGGTACATTCGTTGTATCACTCGGTACATTCGTTGTATCACTAGCCATAATATTACTATCAGTATTATCATGTGATTCATCATCAACTGTATGATCACCTTCCAATGGAACATTATTTTTTAGAATCCATCATATCGTCTAAAACATATCGTACATATATTTTTTGACAATATAAACTGAAGATTATTAAGAGTTAGTTCAGGCCATTCTGATTCGAAGCTATTTTCTTGAAGTTTAACGTTTAGTAACTGTTTTGCCAATTTGTTGTTTAACTTATTCAACTTTTTAAAAAAAAGCTTTTATATTCATAAATATGTTACCTGGTACATTTTCTTCTTTTAAAAAATCTACTAAAGTATTAATAACGACTGAAAAATTGGTATAAACGTTTTCATTATTATCAATTGTTTTACTATTGCTCTTTGTTCGTTTTCCTGCATTTCATCATTGTCCATTTCTTTATACGCATCAAATGTCACTGATCTAATAGCCTCGATAAATATGTCATTATTTAATAAATTATCTAACGTCCTTTTTACTGTAGTCATAGGTATATAATTAACATATTTTTTTAAGTCATTCATGCTGATCATTATGTTGTTTTGTTTTAATAACTTTTCTAATGATTGGTAGTAATTATATAAATCTTTTTCTTTATAAAAAACTTTATCCTTAGAACTTGAAAATTTAAAACTACTTACTTTTTCTTGGCCATTGTTATCTTCTTTGTTTTCTAATTTTCTCATGTTACAACTGCTAATTGGTTTATATCAGTACCACTATTACTATTACCATTACTATTACTACTATCTACATTAATATTAGTATTACTATCATCACTTTTTTTTTGAAATGGTAACATTATATGTTCATTATCATTCAAATTTTTAAAACTAGTTATAAAATTTTTAACATTCTCTGGCACATTTTCTATTTTCAAGTATAAATCACCATTCTCACATAAATTTATCATCACCTTTTCTTTAACTATTATATTAAACACTCTTTTAAGTAATAATTTTATATTATTTTTTAGTATGCCTTTTGCGTTACGGATTAATACTGTTGCAAAATGTTTAAAATTACTCACGTGTTGTTCATAATTTCCTACAGGTGTTTCCTTTACTGCTACTACTTCTTTTACAGTAGCTTCTTCCTGTTCTAAATATGCAGAGCTAGGTTGACGATGTAGATCTCCACTTAGGTCTCGTTTGTTAACTGTTTTTTCTTCTGTATTGTTTATTTCGTTTCCAGTATTTTCTAATGCATCTTCTATTTGGTCTGCATAACCTGTTTCACTTACATTATTTTCTTCATTTAATTGTTCCTCTTTATTTCTTTCATTAACATTTGTGTCTACATTGCTGTCTGATAAATTTATTAGATCATGGTTTTTATTATTTAATTTATTAACCAAACGTAAATGTGTTTTTTCACTCTCTTTATACATTACATGATTTTCATCTCCATGTCTACTCAACTGTTCTTCTACATTTTTACTATCACTAACAGCATCTTTCTTTTCTTCTTCTAAAAATGTTTTACTGTCCGCATTTTCATTTACTTTCCCGTTTTCTACAATTATTTCCCATTCCTCTTCCTTTTCACTTTCTCTTAAAACTCTCTTACCTCTATTTCCATAAGTTAATGCAAATTGTGAATTTCCATAGTTCACTTGGG
>NW_022320652.1:0-1693 GCF_002776525.5 Piliocolobus tephrosceles
CCCAAGTGAACTATGGAAATTCACAATTTGCATTAACTTATGGAAATAGAGGTAAGAGAGTTTTAAGAGAAAGTGAAAAGGAAGAGGAATGGGAAATAATTGTAGAAAACGGGAAAGTAAATGAAAATGCGGACAGTAAAACATTTTTAGAAGAAGAAAAGAAAGATGCTGTTAGTGATAGTAAAAATGTAGAAGAACAGTTGAGTAGACATGGAGATGAAAATCATGTAATGTATAAAGAGAGTGAAAAAACACATTTACGTTTGGTTAATAAATTAAATAATAAAAACCATGATCTAATAAATTTATCAGACAGCAATGTAGACACAAATGTTAATGAAAGAAATAAAGAGGAACAATTAAATGAAGAAAATAATGTAAGTGAAACAGGTTATGCAGACCAAATAGAAGATGCATTAGAAAATACTGGAAACGAAATAAACAATACAGAAGAAAAAACAGTTAACAAACGAGACCTAAGTGGAGATCTACATCGTCAACCTAGCTCTGCATATTTAGAACAGGAAGAAGCTACTGTAAAAGAAGTAGTAGCAGTAAAGGAAACACCTGTAGGAAATTATGAACAACACGTGAGTAATTTTAAACATTTTGCAACAGTATTAATCCGTAACGCAAAAGGCATACTAAAAAATAATATAAAATTATTACTTAAAAGAGTGTTTAATATAATAGTTAAAGAAAAGGTGATGATAAATTTATGTGAGAATGGTGATTTATACTTGAAAATAGAAAATGTGCCAGAGAATGTTAAAAATTTTATAACTAGTTTTAAAAATTTGAATGATAATGAACATATAATGTTACCATTTCAAAAAAAAAGTGATGATAGTAATACTAATATTAATGTAGATAGTAGTAATAGTAATGGTAATAGTAATAGTGGTACTGATATAAACCAATTAGCAGTTGTAACATGAGAAAATTAGAAAACAAAGAAGATAACAATGGCCAAGAAAAAGTAAGTAGTTTTAAATTTTCAAGTTCTAAGGATAAAGTTTTTTATAAAGAAAAAGATTTATATAATTACTACCAATCATTAGAAAAGTTATTAAAACAAAACAACATAATGATCAGCATGAATGACTTAAAAAAATATGTTAATTATATACCTATGACTACAGTAAAAAGGACGTTAGATAATTTATTAAATAATGACATATTTATCGAGGCTATTAGATCAGTGACATTTGATGCGTATAAAGAAATGGACAATGATGAAATGCAGGAAAACGAACAAAGAGCAATAGTAAAACAATTGATAATAATGAAAACGTTTATACCAATTTTTCAGTCGTTATTAATACTTTAGTAGATTTTTTAAAAGAAGAAAATGTACCAGGTAACATATTTATGAATATAAAAGCTTTTTTTTAAAAAGTTGAATAAGTTAAACAACAAATTGGCAAAACAGTTACTAAACGTTAAACTTCAAGAAAATAGCTTCGAATCAGAATGGCCTGAACTAACTCTTAATAATCTTCAGTTTATATTGTCAAAAAATATATGTACGATATGTTTTAGACGATATGATGGATTCTAAAAAATAATGTTCCATTGGAAGGTGATCATACAGTTGATGATGAATCACATGATAATACTGATAGTAATATTATGGCTAGTGATACAACGAATGTACCGAGTGATACAACGAATGTACCGAGTGAAATAACGA
>NW_022320653.1:0-1647 GCF_002776525.5 Piliocolobus tephrosceles
TCGTTATTTCACTCGGTACATTCGTTGTATCACTCGGTACATTCGTTGTATCACTAGCCATAATATTACTATCAGTATTATCATGTGATTCATCATCAACTGTATGATCACCTTCCAATGGAACATTATTTTTAGAATCCATCATATCGTCTAAAACATATCGTACATATATTTTTTGACAATATAAACTGAAGATTATTAAGAGTTAGTTCAGGCCATTCTGATTCGAAGCTATTTTCTTGAAGTTTAACGTTTAGTAACTGTTTTGCCAATTTGTTGTTTAACTTATTCAACTTTTTAAAAAAAGCTTTTATATTCATAAATATGTTACCTGGTACATTTTCTTCTTTTAAAAAATCTACTAAAGTATTAATAACGACTGAAAAAATTGGTATAAACGTTTTCATTATTATCAATTGTTTTACTATTGCTCTTTGTTCGTTTTCCTGCATTTTCATCATTGTCCATTTCTTTATACGCATCAAATGTCACTGATCTAATAGCCTCGATAAATATGTCATTATTTAATAAATTATCTAACGTCCTTTTTACTGTAGTCATAGGTATATAATTAACATATTTTTTTTAAGTCATTCATGCTGATCATTATGTTGTTTTGTTTTAATAACTTTTCTAATGATTGGTAGTAATTATATAAATCTTTTTCTTTATAAAAAAGTTTATCCTTAGAACTTGAAAATTTAAAACTACTTACTTTTTCTTGGCCATTGTTATCTTCTTTGTTTTCTAATTTTCTCATGTTACAACTGCTAATTGGTTTTATATCAGTACCACTATTACTATTACCATTACTATTACTACTATCTACATTAATATTAGTATTACTATCATCACTTTTTTTTTGAAATGGTAACATTATATGTTCATTATCATTCAAATTTTTTAAAACTAGTTATAAAATTTTTAACATTCTCTGGCACATTTTCTATTTTCAAGTATAAATCACCATTCTCACATAAATTTATCATCACCTTTTCTTTAACTATTATATTAAACACTCTTTTAAGTAATAATTTTATATTATTTTTTAGTATGCCTTTTGCGTTACGGATTAATACTGTTGCAAAATGTTTAAAATTACTCACGTGTTGTTCATAATTTCCTACAGGTGTTTCCTTTACTGCTACTACTTCTTTTACAGTAGCTTCTTCCTGTTCTAAATATGCAGAGCTAGGTTGACGATGTAGATCTCCACTTAGGTCTCGTTTGTTAACTGTTTTTTCTTCTGTATTGTTTATTTCGTTTCCAGTATTTTCTTCATTTAATTGTTCCTCTTTATTTCTTTCATTAACATTTGTGTCTACATTGCTGTCTGATAAATTTATTAAATCATGGTTTTTATTATTTAATTTATTAACCAAACGTAAATGTGTTTTTTTCACTCTCTTTATACATTACATGATTTTCATCTCCATGTCTACTCAACTGTTCTTCTACATTTTTACTATCACTAACAGCATCTTTCTTTTCTTCTTCTAAAAAATGTTTTACTGTCCGCATTTTCATTTACTTTCCCGTTTTCTACAATTATTTCCCATTCCTCTTCCTTTTCACTTTCTCTTAAAACTCTCTTACCTCCATTTCCATAAGTTAATGCAAATTGTGAATTTCCATAGTTCACTTGGG
>NW_022320654.1:0-1853 GCF_002776525.5 Piliocolobus tephrosceles
AAAAAAAAAAAAAAAAAAAGAAAGACTCAAAGCCCTTGGTGATGTGGCTTCTGCTGACCACTCCAGCTTCCTGCACCTCCCTAAACATGTCCCGTTTTACTTCATCTGGCCAACTGTCACTCTGTCTTCTGGATCCAGCTCACCTCCTCCAGTGAGCCTGCCCAGAGTTGCCGGGCTGGGTTAGGACCCTGTCTGGGTTCTCATATTCTCCTTTGCTCCCTTCTGTCCCACTAGTCACAGTGCTCGTCGTGTATTTATACATCTGCATCCATATTCCTCAGTAGACTAGGAGCTCCCTAGGACAGGGCCAAGGTCCCAATGCCCTCTCCAGACAGATGCTTTGGATAAATTAGCTCCTTCAACCCTCACAACAACCCTGTAACATAGGTGATTGTGCCCCATTTATCTAATGAGGAAATCAAGACTTAGGGAGAAGGTGGCCACCCTAGGTTGCCTACCTGGGTGGCAGAGTTGGCATCAGAGCTGGGAATGATCTCCCAGCTGCCTCTTTTCCTACACATCCTACATCTCCCCCGCCCCAGGACAGGGGGCAGGTTGAGTGGTAGAGGTAGGAGGCACCCAGGGAAGGGGATAGGAAGAAGACTCTGGCAAGTTGTGGGCACACAAGCTCAGGCCTGTGTAGGCTGATGGGCTCTGACTGGAGGCTTTGTTACAACGAGCTCTGTCTGGAGATGTCTCATGTGGAGTTCAGACCGGCATTTCCAAGGATCCAGGGTGTACAGTCCTTATCTGGGGCCTTAGTGTGGGGATTTCAGTCTAGAATTTCACTTAGGGGTTCAGGCTAGGGACTGCAATCTGGGGGGCCTGATGTAGGGGCTTGGTTTGGAAGCTTTAGTGGGGCCTGGTCTGGGCTTGGCAGTCTAGGATCTTGGTTTGGAGTTTAGTCTTGGGCCCAGTGTAGGCAACAGAGGCCAGGAGTTCCAGATGGCCTGGTATGGGGAGATTGATCTAGGGTCCAGGCTCTAGAGTGCAGTCTGGAAAGTAGAAAGTGGGCAAGTCAGTTTGGGGAACCAGACATATGATTCTGTGAGGCTCAGCCTGGGGAATTTAGTCTGAGGGGTAAAAAATTGGGAGCTCAGCTTAGGATCTTGGGCTGAGAATCTTAGTATGCATATCTCAGGTGGGCTCTCATTCAGAGATTCTCATTCTGAACAGCTCAGAAAACCAGACCGGGAAGTTGTTTCTGGGGACAAAGTTTCATCTCTGGACTTGATGTGGGGAGTTCAATCTGGGAGGCTCCATTAGGGAAGCTCAGATGGCCAAGCTCAAGCTCTGAGGTTCATGCTGGGGCCTCAGATAGGGTTGGGATTGATACAAAACAGGAAACTCAATTTCTTCAACTCAGGCTGCTCTGCCTATGGAGTAGCCATTCTTTACTTCTTTACTTCTTAATAAACTTGCTTTCACTTAAAAAATAATAATAATAATAAAAGGCCGGGCGTGGTGGCTCACGCCTGTAATCCCAGCACTTTGGGAGGCCGAGGTGGGCAGATCATGAGGTCAGGAGATCGAGACCATGCTGGCCAACATGGTGAAACCCCATCTCTACTAAAATACAAAACTTAGCCAGGCGTGGTGGTGCGTGCCTGTAGTCGCAGCTACTCGGGAAGCTGAGGCAGGGGAATTGCTTGAACCCAGGAGGCAGAGATAGAAGTGAGCCGAGATTGTGCCATTGCACTCCAGCCTGGCAAAAGAAAGAGACTCAGTCTCAAATAAAATAAAAATAAAAATAGGCTGGGTGTGGTGGCACATGCCTGTAATCGCAGCACTTTGGGAGACCAAGGCGGGCAGATCACGAAGTCAAGAGATCAAGACCATCCTGGCCAACATGG
>NW_022320655.1:0-1647 GCF_002776525.5 Piliocolobus tephrosceles
CCCAAGTGAACTATGGAAATTCACAATTTGCATTAACTTATGGAAATGGAGGTAAGAGAGTTTTAAGAGAAAGTGAAAAGGAAGAGGAATGGGAAATAATTGTAGAAAACGGGAAAGTAAATGAAAATGCGGACAGTAAAACATTTTTTAGAAGAAGAAAAGAAAGATGCTGTTAGTGATAGTAAAAATGTAGAAGAACAGTTGAGTAGACATGGAGATGAAAATCATGTAATGTATAAAGAGAGTGAAAAAAACACATTTACGTTTGGTTAATAAATTAAATAATAAAAACCATGATTTAATAAATTTATCAGACAGCAATGTAGACACAAATGTTAATGAAAGAAATAAAGAGGAACAATTAAATGAAGAAAATACTGGAAACGAAATAAACAATACAGAAGAAAAAACAGTTAACAAACGAGACCTAAGTGGAGATCTACATCGTCAACCTAGCTCTGCATATTTAGAACAGGAAGAAGCTACTGTAAAAGAAGTAGTAGCAGTAAAGGAAACACCTGTAGGAAATTATGAACAACACGTGAGTAATTTTAAACATTTTGCAACAGTATTAATCCGTAACGCAAAAGGCATACTAAAAAATAATATAAAATTATTACTTAAAAGAGTGTTTAATATAATAGTTAAAGAAAAGGTGATGATAAATTTATGTGAGAATGGTGATTTATACTTGAAAATAGAAAATGTGCCAGAGAATGTTAAAAATTTTATAACTAGTTTTAAAAAATTTGAATGATAATGAACATATAATGTTACCATTTCAAAAAAAAAGTGATGATAGTAATACTAATATTAATGTAGATAGTAGTAATAGTAATGGTAATAGTAATAGTGGTACTGATATAAAACCAATTAGCAGTTGTAACATGAGAAAATTAGAAAACAAAGAAGATAACAATGGCCAAGAAAAAGTAAGTAGTTTTAAATTTTCAAGTTCTAAGGATAAACTTTTTTATAAAGAAAAAGATTTATATAATTACTACCAATCATTAGAAAAGTTATTAAAACAAAACAACATAATGATCAGCATGAATGACTTAAAAAAAATATGTTAATTATATACCTATGACTACAGTAAAAAGGACGTTAGATAATTTATTAAATAATGACATATTTATCGAGGCTATTAGATCAGTGACATTTGATGCGTATAAAGAAATGGACAATGATGAAAATGCAGGAAAACGAACAAAGAGCAATAGTAAAACAATTGATAATAATGAAAACGTTTATACCAATTTTTTCAGTCGTTATTAATACTTTAGTAGATTTTTTAAAAGAAGAAAATGTACCAGGTAACATATTTATGAATATAAAAGCTTTTTTTAAAAAGTTGAATAAGTTAAACAACAAATTGGCAAAACAGTTACTAAACGTTAAACTTCAAGAAAATAGCTTCGAATCAGAATGGCCTGAACTAACTCTTAATAATCTTCAGTTTATATTGTCAAAAAATATATGTACGATATGTTTTAGACGATATGATGGATTCTAAAAATAATGTTCCATTGGAAGGTGATCATACAGTTGATGATGAATCACATGATAATACTGATAGTAATATTATGGCTAGTGATACAACGAATGTACCGAGTGATACAACGAATGTACCGAGTGAAATAACGA
>NW_022320664.1:0-1661 GCF_002776525.5 Piliocolobus tephrosceles
ACACCAAATAACACACCAAATAACACACCAAATAACACACCAAATAATAACAATAGTAGCTACAACAATAATTATTATATTAAAAGAGGAAATATTATTAACAATAATAATGAAATAAATAATAATATATTAAATAAAAAAGTGAATACCCAATATATAACATTAAATCGAAAAAGTATTATTGCAAAAAATATAGGTGTTAAAAATAATAATAACATAAAAAATACATATACAAATATTAAAGAAAAAGTAATAAATAAAGTTACCTTTACTCAACCAATAAAAACAAGTCTTAAGGTAATAGATAATGATAAAAAGACCACTAATTATGCGCGTACAACAGTAGGAACAGTGCAAAATAAGTCATTTTTATCTGGCCTTAATAAAAATGAAAAATATAAAAATATAAACACTAAATATCCCACACCGACAGTACATAAAAACAAAAACAGCATATTACAAGTAAATAGAAGAAATAGTTTGATATATCAAAAAAATAATTTGGAAAACCAAAAAGATAGCTTGACAAACAAAAGAAATAGTGTGGCATTCAAAACTGGTAGTGTGGCATTCAAAACTGATAGTGTGGTATATCCAAAAAATAATTTGGAAAACCAAAAAAATAATTTGGAAAATCAAAAAAATAACTTGGAAAACCAAAGAAATAATTTGGAAAATCAAAAAAATAACTTGGAAAACCAAAGAAATAACTTGGAAAACCAAAAAAATAGTATGCTACAGCCAAAAAATAATTTGGAAAACCAAAGAAATAACTTGGAAAACCAAAAAAATAGTATGCTACAGCCAAAAAATAATTTAATATACGAAAAGAATAATTTGGCATATAATGATACATTTCATAAAAATTTAAAAAAAGCGTTAATAGATACAATTATAAATCCAGATAGGGAAAACACAACAGTTAATGAAAATGAAATAACCATCAATGCACAGCAAACAAATAAAAAAATAAATAATACCAGTTTAATAAATAGAATTGATATATTAAATAAAAAATATACTCCAAATAAAACTAGCTTAATTAGTAAAAGTATCTTGTTTAATAAAGAACAAGTAAGTAAAAATCTTATGAAAAAAAGAACAAGCACAACACCTTTGAATATAAGCAGTAATAAAGAAAAAAGTCCTTTTAATAAAAACGAATTTCGTTTTGAAAACAAACAACAATTAGTGAAAAAATATTCACCACTTGTCCGTAACCAAAATTTAATTAATAAAAAAAATGACAATATGTTAAAACGTACTGAACAAAAAACACATAATGAAAAAGGTGATAAAAATAAAATGATACAAGAGGACAAGCAAAGAGAAGAAGCAAATGAAACAAAATTAATGTCACCTATTAGGGAAACACAAAAAATATTAAATAATATAAAACTAACATTAGAAACAAATCAAAACATAAAACAAGTGAGTAAAAGTAATGATAGTAGTAAATCAGTATATCAACCTTATACCCCAAGTTATAAAAACATAAGTCCATTTGGGCTATATATTCGAGAGAATAATAAAGATATATCAAGTGTCAGTACTAGTGGAGACACACCCAATAGTTCCATTAATAGAAGAACTACATTAAGTAGCAACAATAACACAAACACACCCACTAGTTCCATTAATAGAAGAACTACATTAAGTAG
>NW_022320673.1:0-588 GCF_002776525.5 Piliocolobus tephrosceles
TTTCTCCCATTCTGTAGGTTGCCTGTTCACTCTGATGGTAGTTTCTTGTGCTGTGCGGAAGCTCTTTAGTTTAATGAGATCCCATTTGTCAATTTTGGCTTTTGCTGCCGTTGCTTTTGGTGTTTTAGACATGAAGTCCTTGCCCATGCCTATGTCCTGAATGGTACTACCTAGATTTTCTTCTAGGGTTTTTATGGTAGTAGGTCTAACATTTAAGTCTCTAATCCATCTTGAATTAATCTTCGTATAAGGAGTAAGGAAAGGATCCAGTTTCAGCTTTCTACATATGGCTAGCCAATTTTCCCAGCACCATTTATTAAATAGGGAATCTTTCCCCATTTCTTGTTTTTGTCAGGTTTGTCAAAGGTCAGATGGTTGTAGATGTGTGGCATTATTTCTGAGGGCTCCGTTCTCTTCCATTCGTCTATATCTCTGTTTTGGTACCAGTACCATGCTGTTTTGGTTACTGTAGCCTTGTAGTATAGTTTGAAGTCAGGTAGCGTGACGCCTCCGGCTTTGTCCTTTTGACTTAGGATTGTCTACACTGGGGCCTATCATGGGGAGGGGGGAGGGGGGAGGGATTGCATT
>NW_022320673.1:688-1487 GCF_002776525.5 Piliocolobus tephrosceles
AACATGGCACATGTATACATATGTAACCTGCACGTTATGCACATGTACCCTAGAACTTAAAGTATAATAAAAAAAAAAAGAATATATTTCATGTAACTCAATAGCTAAAAAAATTTTTTCATTTCAAAATATAATCAATGCAAAAACACTAAAAAAAAAAAAAAAAAAAAGAAAGTCGGTCTTTCAGGGTTCTGTGAAGGGATTGTAAGTGTCGACCGGAGGCCTGTGTTAGGCAAGGAAATATCTTCCATTGAAAATCGGAGAAATGCTTTCTGCCCACCTTTTTTGTGATGTTTGTATTCATCTCAATCGTTAAATCATTCTTTGGATTGAGCATTTTGAAATCACTTTTTCTGTGGAATCTGAGAAAGGACATTTGGAAACGCTCTTTAGAATATCATGAAAAAGAAATAACTTCAGATAGAAACCAGAAGGAAGCTGTTTGTGAAACTGCTCTGTGTCACGTGAATTCTGCTCACACAGTTAGGTTTCTCTATTCATTGAGCTGTATCATAACATTCTTTTTGTTTGGTCTGCGAAGGGATACTCAGGAGGGCTTTGAGGCTTATGGTGAGAAAGGAAACGTCTTCAGATAGAAACTGGAGAGAAGCTTTCTGAGGAGCTGCTTTGTGACGTGTGCATTCCACTCACAGAAATTCACCTTTCTTCTCCTAGAGGATTCCGAAACCCTTTTGGAAAAAAAGATACTAAGAGATATTCGGGAGTACAGCGATGACTACGGTGAAAAAGGAAATAACCTCTGAGAAAAACTGGAAGAGAAGCTTTCTGAGGAGCTGCT
>NW_022320673.1:1587-2100 GCF_002776525.5 Piliocolobus tephrosceles
ATATTTATTTGTCTCCCATAGTTAAAACATTAACTATATTATGTAGTTTGGAAACTCCGTCATGCACAGAACCATGCAGCTACATTTGGGAGCAGTTCAGCCTACAGTAAAGTAGGAGATATCTTCAGATTAATACTGAATAGAAGCAATCTGAGAAACTACATTGTGATGTGTGGATTCCACTCAGGGAGTTTTACCTCTTTTCTCACAAGGCAGTGTTTGCACACTGTTCCTGTGAAACTGAAAAAGTAATATTACAGAACGCATTGAGGACTAAGGCGAATAGTGAAATATACCGAAATAAAATCGAGGAAGCAGCGTTCCAAGAATCTGTTCTCTGATATGTGTATTCATTTCACAGAGTTAATGCTTACTCTATGTTGCCCAGTTTCGAAACTCTGTCTTTGAAAAATCTGTGAAGGGCCCCAGTGTGTGATGTTCCCCTTCCCGAGTCCAAGTGAGCTCATTGTTCAGTTCCCACCTATGAGTGAGAACATGCGGTGTTTGGTTTTC
>NW_022320674.1:0-513 GCF_002776525.5 Piliocolobus tephrosceles
GAAAACCAAACACCGCATGTTCTCACTCATAGGTGGGAACTGAACAATGAGCTCACTTGGACTCGGGAAGGGGAACATCACACACTGGGGCCCTTCACAGATTTTTCAAAGACAGAGTTTCGAAACTGGGCAACATAGAGTAAGCATTAACTCTGTGAAATGAATACACATATCAGAGAACAGATTCTTGGAACGCTGCTTCCTCGATTTTATTTCGGTATATTTCACTATTCGCCTTAGTCCTCAATGCGTTCTGTAATATTACTTTTTCAGTTTCACAGGAACAGTGTGCAAACACTGCCTTGTGAGAAAAGAGGTAAAACTCCCTGAGTGGAATCCACACATCACAATGTAGTTTCTCAGATTGCTTCTATTCAGTATTAATCTGAAGATATCTCCTACTTTACTGTAGGCTGAACTGCTCCCAAATGTAGCTGCATGGTTCTGTGCATGACGGAGTTTCCAAACTACATAATATAGTTAATGTTTTAACTATGGGAGACAAATAAATAT
>NW_022320674.1:613-1412 GCF_002776525.5 Piliocolobus tephrosceles
AGCAGCTCCTCAGAAAGCTTCTCTTCCAGTTTTTCTCAGAGGTTATTTCCTTTTTCACCGTAGTCATCGCTGTACTCCCGAATATCTCTTAGTATCTTTTTTTCCAAAAGGGTTTCGGAATCCTCTAGGAGAAGAAAGGTGAATTTCTGTGAGTGGAATGCACACGTCACAAAGCAGCTCCTCAGAAAGCTTCTCTCCAGTTTCTATCTGAAGACGTTTCCTTTCTCACCATAAGCCTCAAAGCCCTCCTGAGTATCCCTTCGCAGACCAAACAAAAAGAATGTTATGATACAGCTCAATGAATAGAGAAACCTAACTGTGTGAGCAGAATTCACGTGACACAGAGCAGTTTCACAAACAGCTTCCTTCTGGTTTCTATCTGAAGTTATTTCTTTTTCATGATATTCTAAAGAGCGTTTCCAAATGTCCTTTCTCAGATTCCACAGAAAAAGTGATTTCAAAATGCTCAATCCAAAGAATGATTTAACGATTGAGATGAATACAAACATCACAAAAAAGGTGGGCAGAAAGCATTTCTCCGATTTTCAATGGAAGATATTTCCTTGCCTAACACAGGCCTCCGGTCGACACTTACAATCCCTTCACAGAACCCTGAAAGACCGACTTTCTTTTTTTTTTTTTTTTTTTTAGTGTTTTTGCATTGATTATATTTTGAAATGAAAAAATTTTTTTAGCTATTGAGTTACATGAAATATATTCTTTTTTTTTTTATTATACTTTAAGTTCTAGGGTACATGTGCATAACGTGCAGGTTACATATGTATACATGTGCCATGTT
>NW_022320674.1:1512-2100 GCF_002776525.5 Piliocolobus tephrosceles
AATGCAATCCCTCCCCCCTCCCCCCTCCCCATGATAGGCCCCAGTGTAGACAATCCTAAGTCAAAAGGACAAAGCCGGAGGCGTCACGCTACCTGACTTCAAACTATACTACAAGGCTACAGTAACCAAAACAGCATGGTACTGGTACCAAAACAGAGATATAGACGAATGGAAGAGAACGGAGCCCTCAGAAATAATGCCACACATCTACAACCATCTGACCTTTGACAAACCTGACAAAAACAAGAAATGGGGAAAGATTCCCTATTTAATAAATGGTGCTGGGAAAATTGGCTAGCCATATGTAGAAAGCTGAAACTGGATCCTTTCCTTACTCCTTATACGAAGATTAATTCAAGATGGATTAGAGACTTAAATGTTAGACCTACTACCATAAAAACCCTAGAAGAAAATCTAGGTAGTACCATTCAGGACATAGGCATGGGCAAGGACTTCATGTCTAAAACACCAAAAGCAACGGCAGCAAAAGCCAAAATTGACAAATGGGATCTCATTAAACTAAAGAGCTTCCGCACAGCACAAGAAACTACCATCAGAGTGAACAGGCAACCTACAGAATGGGAGAAA
>NW_022320675.1:0-7896 GCF_002776525.5 Piliocolobus tephrosceles
TAGGGAACTCAGAGGCCAGTGCCAGTGTGGGTCCTCTGAAAGCACAGCAATGGTCCCCTGGGGCCCCGCTTTTCTTTCTCTATACTTTGTCTCTGTGTCTTTATTTCTTTTCTCAAGTCTCTCATTTCCACCTAGCGAGAAGCACCCACAGGTGTGGAGGGGCAGGCCACCCCTTCATCTGGCGCCCAACGTGGGGCTTTTTGCTAAGGTGAAGGTACGCTGGAGCGTGGTCATTGAGGACAAGTCGACGAGAGACTCCCGAGTACTCTACAGTCAGCCTTGCAGTAAGCTTGTGCGCTCGAAAGAACCTAGGGAAACAATGGGGCAAACTAAAAGTAAATATGCCTCTTATCGCAGCTTTATAAAAATTCTCTTAAAAAGAGGGGGAGTTAAAGTGTCTACCAAAAATCTAAATACGCTCTTTCAAACAATAGAACAGTTTTGTCCATGGTTTCCAGAACAGGGAACTTTAGATCTAAAAGATTGGGAAAAAATTGGCAAAGAATTAAAACAAGCAAGTAAGGAAGGTAAAATCATCCCACTTACAGTATGGAATGATTAGGTCATTATTAAAGTAGCTTTAGAACCATTGCAAACAGAAGAAGATAGCGTTCCAGTTTCTGATGTCCCTAAAAACTGTGCAGTAGATTGTGAAAAAGAGGCAGGGATAGAATCCCAGAAAGAAAAAGAAAGTTCACACTGTGAATGTGTAGCAGAGCCGGTAATGGCTCCGTCAACGCAAAATGTTGACAATAATCAATTACAGGAGGTAATATATCCTGAAACGTTAAAATTAGAGGAAAAAGATCCAGAATTAGCAGAGCCATCAGAGTCTAAACCACGATGGCCAACTCCTCTTACAACAGCTCAGACGCCTGCAACCTTAGAACCTCAAATGCAGGTTAAACAAGTACAAACTCCAAAAGAAGATCAAATAGAGAAAGATAGAGTCTCTGTCATGGCAATGCCAATCCAAGTACAGTATCCACAATATCAGCAGGTAGAAAATAAGATCCAGCAGCCAGTAGCCTATCAATACGGGCCGCCAGCTGAACTGCAGTATCGGCAGCCCCCAGAAAATCTGTGTGGACAGCCAGGAACATTTCCAGTGCCACAGGGCAGGGCGCCATATCTTCAGCCGCCCACCATGAGACTTAATCCTACAGCACCGCCCAGTACACAGGGTAGTGCAATACATAAAATTATTGATGAGGCAAGAAAACAGGGAGATATTGAGGTGTGGCAATTCCCAGTAATATTAGAAGCAAGACCACCTACAGAAGGGGCCCAAGAGGGAGAGCCTCCCGTGGCTGAAGCCAGATATCAGTCCTTTTCTATAAAAATGCTGAAAGAAATGAAAGAAGGAGTAAAACAGTATGGACCTAACTCTCCTAACATGAGAACATTATTAGATTCCCTTGCTCATGGACATAGACTCATTCCTTATGATTAGGAGATTCTGGCAAAATCCTCACTTTCACCCTCTCAATTTTTACAATTTAAGACTTGGTGAATTGATGGGGCACAAGTGCAGGTCCGAAGAAATAGGACTGCCAATCCTCCAATTAACATAATGCAGATCAACTATTAGGAATAGGTCAAAATTGGAGCACTGTTGACCAACAAGCAATAATGCCAAATGAGGCCATTGAGCAAATCAGGGCTATCTGCCTTAGGGCCTGGGAGAAAATCCAAGACCCAGGAACTGCCTGCCCTTCCTTTAATACAGTAAGACAAGGCTGTAAAGAGCCCTACCCAGATTTCGTAGCAAGACTTCAAGATGCTGCTCAAAAGTCAATTACCGACGAGAATGCCCGTAAGGTCATAGTGGAGTTAATGGCATATGAAAACACCAATCCGGATTGTCAATCAGCCATTAAGCCTTTAAAAGGAAAGGTTCCCGCAGGATCAGATGTAATCTCAGAGTACGTTAAAGCCTGCGATGGAATTGGAGGAGCTATGCATAAAGCTATGCTTATGGCTCAGGCAATCACAGGAGTTGCTTTAAGAGGACAAGTGAAAACATCTGGGGGAAAATGTTATAATTGTGGTCAAATTGGTCATCTAAAGAAGAATTGCCCAGTCACAAATAAACCAAATGTAACTACTCAAGTTACTACAACAACAGATAAAGGGCCACCTGGCCTATGTCCAAGATGTAAAAGGGGAAAACATTGGGGTAATCAATGTCGTTCGAAATTTGATAAAAATGGGCAACCACTGTCGGGAAACGAGAGGAGGGGCCAGCCTCAGGCCCCGCAACAAACTGGGGCATTCCTGAAAATTCAACCCTTTGCTCCTCAGGGTTTTCAGGAACAACAACCCCCACTATCACAAGTGTCTCAGGAAATAAGCCAGTTATCACAATACAGCAATTATCCCCCGCCACAAGTGGCAGTGCAGCAGTAGATCTATGTGCTTTACAAGCAGTCTCTCTGCTTCCAGGGGAGCCTCCACAAAAAATCCCCACAGAGGTATACAGCCCCATTGCCTGAGGGGACTATAGGACTAATCTTAGGAAGATCAAGTTTAAATCTAAAAGGAGTTCAAATTCATACTGGTGTGGTTGATTCAGACTATGAAGGCGAAATTCAATTGGTTATTAGTTCCTCAATTCCTTGGAGTGCCAGTCCAGGAGACAGAATCGCTCAATTATTACTCCTACCTTATATTAAAATTGGAAACAGAAAAAAAAAAAAAGAACAGGAGGGTTCAGAAGCACTGATCCAGCAGGAAAGGCTGCATATTAGGCAAGTCTGGTCTCTGATAGCAGACCTGTGTGTAAGGCCATTATTCAAGGAAAACAGTTTGAAAGGTTGGTAGACACAGGAGCAGATATCTCTGTCATTGCTTTAAATCAGTGGCCAAAAAATTGGCCTAAACAAAAGGCTGTTACGAGACTTGTTGGCGTAGGCACGGCTTCAGAAGTGTATGAAAGTACAATGATTTTACATTGTTTAGGGCCAGATAATCAAGAAAGTACTGTTCAGCCAATGATTACTTCAATTCCTGTTAATCTATAGGGTCGAGATTTGTTACAACAATGGGGTGCAAAAATTATTATGCCTGCTCCATTATACAGCCCCACAAGTCAAAAAATCATGACTAAAATAGGATATATACCAGGAAAAGGATTAGGAAAAAATGAAAATGGCATTAAAGTCCCAATTGAGACTAAGAAAAATCAAGAAAGAAAAGGAATAGGGTATCCTTTTTATGGGCGGCCACTGTAGAGCCTCCTAAACCCATTCCATTAACTTAGAAAACAGAAAAACCGGTATCGGTAAATCAGTGGCCGCTACCAAAGCAAAAACTGGAGGCTTTACACTTATTGGCAAAGGAACAATTAGAAAAGGGACACATTGAGCCTTCATTTTCACCCTAGAATTCTCCTGTATTTGTAATTCAGAAAAAATCAGGCAAATGGCGTATGTTAATGGACTTAAGAGCCGTAAATGCTGTAATTCAACCCATGAGGCCTCTCCAACCTGGATTGCCCTCCCCGGCCATGATCCCAAAAGACTGGCCTTTAATTATAATTGATCTGAAGGATTGCTTTTTTACCATTCCTCTGGCAGAGCAAGATTGTGAAAAATTTGCTTTTACTATACCAGCCATAAATAATAAAGAACCAGCCACCAGGTTTCAGTGGAAAGTTTTACCACAAGGAATGCTTAATAGTCCAACTATTTGTCAAACTTTCGTAGGTCAAGTCCTTCAACCAGTTAGAGACAAATTTTCAGATTGTTATATCATTCACTATATTGACGACATTTTATGTGCTGCAGAAACAAGAGACAAATTAATTGACTGTTACACATTTCTGCAAGCAGAGGTTGCCAACGCAGGACTAACAATAGCATTTGGTAAGATCCAAACCTCTGCTCCCTTTCATTACTTAAGGATGCAAATAGAAAATAGAAAAATTAAGCCACAAAAAATAGAAATAAGAAAAGATACATTAAAAACATTAAATGACTTTCAAAAATTGTTAGGCGATATTAATTGGATTCGGCCAACTCTAGGCATTCCTACTTATGCCATGTCAAATTTGTTCTCAGTCCTAAGAGGAGACCCAGACTTAAATAGTAAAAGAACATTGACTCCAGAGGCAACAAAAGAAATTAAATTAGTAGAAGAAAAAATTCAGTCAGCACAAATAAACAGAATAGATTCTTTGGCCCCACTCCAACTTTTGATTTCTGCCACTGCACATTCTCCAACAGGCATCATTGTTCAAAATACTGATCTTGTGGAGTGGTCATTCCTTCCACACAGTACAATTAAAACTTTTACATTGTACTTGGATCAAATAGCTACATTAATTGGTCAAACAAGATTACGAATAATAAAGTTGTGTGGTAAGGACCCAGACAAAATAGTTGTTCCTTTAACCAAGGAACAAGTTAAACAAGCCTTTATCGATTCTAGTGCATGGCAAATTGGCCTTGCTGATTTTGTGGGAATTATTGATAATCATTACCCCAAAACAAAAATCTTCCAGTTTTTAAAATTGACTACTTGGATTTTACCTAAAATTACCAGATATAAACCTTTAGAAAATGCTCTGACAATATTTACTGATGGTTCCAGCAATGGAAAAGCAGCTTACACAGGGCCAAAAGAGCGAGTAATCAAAACTCAATATCAATCAGCTCAAAGGGCAGAGTTAGTTGCAGTCATTACAGTGTTAGAAGATTTTAATCAACCTGTTAATATTATATCAGATTCTGCATATGTAGTACAGGCTACAAGGGATGTTGAGACAGCTCTAATTAAATATAGCATGGATGATCAGCTAAACCAGCTATTCAATTTGTTACAACAAACTGTAAGAAAGAGGAATTTCCCATTTTATATTACTCATATTCGAGCACACACTAATTTAGCAGGACCTTTAACTAAAGCAAATAAACAAGCTGACTTACTGGTATCCTCTGCATTCATAAAAGCACAAGAACTTCATGCTTTAACTCATGTAAACGCAGCAGGGTTAAAAAACAAATTTTTTTTTTTTTTTTTTTTTTTAGTAGAGATGGGGTTTCACCGTGTTAGCCAGGATGGTCTCGATCTCCTGACCTCGTGATCCGCTCATCTCGGCCTCCCAAAGTGCTGGGATTACAGGCTTGAGCCACCGCGCCCGGCCAAAGACAAATTTGATGTCACATGGAAACAGGCAAAAAATATTGTACAACATTGTACCCAGTGCCAAGTACTACACCTGCCCACTCAAGAGGCAGGAGTTAATCCCAGAGGTCTGTGTCCCAATGCATTATGGCAAATAGATGTTACCCATGTGCCTTCATTTGGAAAATTATCATATGTTCATGTAACAGTTGATACTTATTCACATTTCATATAGGCAACATGCCAGACAAGAGAAAGTACTTCCCATGTTAAAAAACATTTATTATCTTGTTTTGCTGTGATAGGAGTCCCAGAAAAAATTAAAACTGACAATGGACCAGGTTATTGTAGTAAAGCTTTCCAAAAATTCTTAAATCAGTGGAATATTACACATACAACAGGAATTCCTTATAATTCCCAAGGACAGGCCATAGTAGAAAGAACTAATAGAACACTCAAAACTCAGTTAGTTAAACAAAAAGAAGGGGGAGACAGTAAGGAGTGTGCCTCTCCTCAGATGCAGCTTAATCTAGCACTCTATACTTTAAATTTTTTAAACATTTATAGAAATCAGACTACTACTTCTGCAGAACAACATCTTACTGGTAAAAAGAACAGCCCACATGAAGGAAAACTGATTTGGTGGAAAGACAACAAAAATAAGACATGGGAAATAAGGAAGGTAATAACCTGGGGAAGAGGCTTTGCTTGTGTTTCACCAGGAGAAAATCAGCTCCCTATTTGGATACCCACTAGACATTTGAAGTTCTACAATGAACCCATCGGAGATGCAAAGAAAAGCGCCTCCACGGAGACGGAAACACTGCAATCGAGCACCATTGACTCGCAGGATGAATCAAGTGGTGATATCAGAAGAACAGATGAAGTCACCATGCACCAAGAAGGAGGAGCTGCCAACCTGGGCACAGTTAAAGAAGCTGACACTGTTAGCTAGAAAAAGCCTAGCTAGCACAAAGGTGACACAAACCTCAGAAAAAACGCGGTTTGCAGCTTTAATGGTTGTATCAACGGTGGTAAGTCTTCCCATGCCTGCAGGAGCAGCTGCAGCTAATTATACCTACTGGGCCTATGTGCCTTTCCCGCCCTTAATTCGGGCAGTGACATGGATGGATAATCCTATTGAAGTATATGTTAATACTAGTGTGTGGGTACCTGGTCCCACAGATGATCGTTGCCCTGCCAAACCGGAGGAAGAAGGAATGATGATAAATATTTCCACTGGGTATCGTTATCCTCCTATATGTCTAGGGAAAGCACCAGGATGTTTAATGCCTGCTATCCAAAATTAGTTGGTAGAAGTGCCTACTCTCAATCCCATCAGTATATTTACTTACCACAAGGTTGTGGAATTCACAATCTGGTATCAATCAAAAATTGGCAAATCAAATTAATGATCTTAAACAAACTGTCATTTGGATGGGAGATAGGCTCATGAGCTTAGAACATTGTTTCCAGTTACAGTGTGACTGGAATACTTCAGATTTTTGTATTACACCCCAAATTTATAATGAGTCTAAACATCACTGGGACATGGTAAGACGCCATTTACAGGGAAGAGAAGATAATCTCACTTTAGACATTTCTAAATTAAAAGAACAAATTTTTGAAGCCTCTCAAAGTCATTTAAATATTGTCCCTGGAGCTGAGGCGTTAGATCAAGTGACAAAAAATCTTTATGGATTAAACCCCACGACTTGGATTAAGTCTATTGGAAACTCTACTGTAGTAAATTTTAGAATTATGTGTCTCTGTTTAATCGGTTTGTTTTTAGTGTGCTGGACCAGTCAAAGAATCCTGCGCCAAAATCGAGAGAAAGAACAAGCCTTCATCGCCATGGCACATTTGTACAGAGGAAAAGAAAAAAAATGTTGCAAGAAGTCAGGGACCTTAAACAGAGGGACTGGCTGGAGCCACAACAGAAAAACATAAAATATAAAGATTTCATGGACATTTTATTAGTTCTTCAAAATTTATACTTTTGTAATTTCCTATGTCTGTCTTTAATCTTTTAATCCCATTATTTTCTTTGTAAGATGAGGAAGATATATGTCACCTCAGGACCCTATAATAATTGCCTTAACTGCACAAATTGTTTGTAGAGCATGTGTGCTTAAACAGTATGAAAACTGGGCATCTTGAAAAAAGAACGAGATAACAGCAGTGTTCAGGAAACAAGGGAGGTAACCTTGAATTGGCCGCCGGTGAGCCGGACGGAACAGAGCCGTATCTTTTCTCCTTTTGCACACAAATAGGAGAGATATCGCTGAATTCTTTTTCTCAGCAAGGAATATCCCTGAGAAGGAGAATGCGCTCTAAGGGTAGGCCTATAAACGACCCCCTTGGAGGCGTGCCGCCTCTTACAGTTGAAGCCGAAGGGATGAAATAAGCCCCGGCATCCTGTAGTGCTCTCAGGCTTATTGGGAGGAAAAAATTCCCACCTAATAAATTTTGGTCAGTCAGGTTGTCTACTCTCAAACCCTATTTCCTGATAAAATGTTATCAATGACTATGCGTGCCCTAAAATTTCATTAGCAATTTTAATTTTAATGTTAACACCATCCTGTGATCTCATCCTGCCTCCACTTAGTCTGTAATATTCTATTACTTTGTGAAGTATGTAATCTCGGTGTCATGATGATAATGGTGATTGTGTTGAAAAGAAAAGGGGGAAATGTAGGGAAAAGATAGGTTAGCCTGTTTTTGTGTTATTATAGATAGAAGTAGGTTTAAGAGACTCCATTCGGCTCT
>NW_022320677.1:0-7746 GCF_002776525.5 Piliocolobus tephrosceles
AGAGCCGAATGGAGTCTCTTAAACCTACTTCTATCTATAATAACACAAAAACAGGCTAACCTATCTTTTCCCTACATTTCCCCCTTTTCTTTTCAACACAATCACCATTATCATCATGACACCGAGATTACATACTTCACAAAGTAATAGAATATTACAGACTAAGTGGAGGCAGGATGAGATCACAGGATGGTGTTAACATTAAAATTAAAATTGCTAATGAAATTTTAGGGCACGCATAGTCATTGATAACATTTTATCAGGAAATAGGGTTTGAGAGTAGACAACCTGACTGACCAAAATTTATTAGGTGGGAATTTTTTCCTCCCAATAAGCCTGAGAGCACTACAGGATGCCGGGGCTTATTTCATCCCTTCGGCTTCAACTGTAAGAGGCGGCACGCCTCCAAGGGGGTCGTTTATAGGCCTACCCTTAGAGCGCATTCTCCTTCTCAGGGATATTCCTTGCTGAGAAAAAGAATTCAGCGATATCTCTCCTATTTGTGTGCAAAAGGAGAAAAGATACGGCTCTGTTCCGTCCGGCTCACCGGCGGCCAATTCAAGGTTACCTCCCTTGTTTCCTGAACACTGCTGTTATCTCGTTCTTTTTTCAAGATGCCCAGTTTTCATACTGTTTAAGCACACATGCTCTACAAACAATTTGTGCAGTTAAGGCAATTATTATAGGGTCCTGAGGTGACATATATCTTCCTCATCTTACAAAGAAAATAATGGGATTAAAAGATTAAAGACAGACATAGGAAATTACAAAAGTATAAATTTTGAAGAACTAATAAAATGTCCATGAAATCTTTATATTTTATGTTTTTCTGTTGTGGCTCCAGCCAGTCCCTCTGTTTAAGGTCCCTGACTTCTTGCAACATTTTTTTTCTTTTCCTCTGTACAAATGTGCCATGGCGATGAAGGCTTGTTCTTTCTCTCGATTTTGGCGCAGGATTCTTTGACTGGTCCAGCACACTAAAAACAAACCGATTAAACAGAGACACATAATTCTAAAATTTACTACAGTAGAGTTTCCAATAGACTTAATCCAAGTCGTGGGGTTTAATCCATAAAGATTTTTTGTCACTTGATCTAACGCCTCAGCTCCAGGGACAATATTTAAATGACTTTGAGAGGCTTCAAAAATTTGTTCTTTTAATTTAGAAATGTCTAAAGTGAGATTATCTTCTCTTCCCTGTAAATGGCGTCTTACCATGTCCCAGTGATGTTTAGACTCATTATAAATTTGGGGTGTAATACAAAAATCTGAAGTATTCCAGTCACACTGTAACTGGAAACAATGTTCTAAGCTCATGAGCCTATCTCCCATCCAAATGACAGTTTGTTTAAGATCATTAATTTGATTTGCCAATTTTTGATTGATACCAGATTGTGAATTCCACAACCTTGTGGTAAGTAAATATACTGATGGGATTGAGAGTAGGCACTTCTACCAACTAATTTTGGATAGCAGGCATTAAACATCCTGGTGCTTTCCCTAGACATATAGGAGGATAACGATACCCAGTGGAAATATTTATCATCATTCCTTCTTCCTCCGGTTTGGCAGGGCAACGATCATCTGTGGGACCAGGTACCCACACACTAGTATTAACATATACTTCAATAGGATTATCCATCCATGTCACTGCCCGAATTAAGGGCGGGAAAGGCACATAGGCCCAGTAGGTATAATTAGCTGCAGCTGCTCCTGCAGGCATGGGAAGACTTACCACCGTTGATACAACCATTAAAGCTGCAAACCGCGTTTTTTCTGAGGTTTGTGTCACCTTTGTGCTAGCTAGGCTTTTTCTAGCTAACAGTGTCAGCTTCTTTAACTGTGCCCAGGTTGGCAGCTCCTCCTTCTTGGTGCATGGTGACTTCATCTGTTCTTCTGATATCACCACTTGATTCATCCTGCGAGTCAATGGTGCTCGATTGCAGTGTTTCCGTCTCCGTGGAGGCGCTTTTCTTTGCATCTCCGATGGGTTCATTGTAGAACTTCAAATGTCTAGTGGGTATCCAAATAGGGAGCTGATTTTCTCCTGGTGAAACACAAGCAAAGCCTCTTCCCCAGGTTATTACCTTCCTTATTTCCCATGTCTTATTTTTGTTGTCTTTCCACCAAATCAGTTTTCCTTCATGTGGGCTGTTCTTTTTACCAGTAAGATGTTGTTCTGCAGAAGTAGTAGTCTGATTTCTATAAATGTTTAAAAAATTTAAAGTATAGAGTGCTAGATTAAGCTGCATCTGAGGAGAGGCACACTCCTTACTGTCTCCCCCTTCTTTTTGTTTAACTAACTGAGTTTTGAGTGTTCTATTGGTTCTTTCTATTATGGCCTGTCCTTGGGAATTATAAGGAATTCTTGTTGTATGTGTAATATTCCACCGATTTAAGAATTTTTGGAAAGCTTTACTACAATAACCTGGTCCATTGTCAGTTTTAATTTTTTCTGGGACTCCCATCACAGCAAAACAAGATAATAAATGTTTTTTAACATGGGAAGTACTTTCTCCTGTCTGGCATGTTGCCCATATGAAATGTGAATAAGTATCAACTGTTACATGAACATATGATAATTTTCCAAATGAAGGTACATGGGTAACATCCATTTGCCATAATGCATTGGGACACAGACCTCTGGGATTAACTCCTGCCTCTTGAGTGGGCAGGTGTAGCACTTGACACTGGGTACAATGTTGTACAATATTTTTTGCCTGTTTCCATGTGACATCAAATTTGTTTTTTAACCCTGCTGTATTTATATGAGTCAAAGCATGAAGTTCTTGTGCTTTTATGAATGTAGAGGATACCAGTAAGTCAGCTTGTTTATTTGCTTCAGTTAAAGGTCCTGGTAAATTAGTGTGTGCTCGAATATGAGTAATATAAAATGGGAAATTCCTCTTTCTTACAGTTTGTTGTAACAAATTGAATAGCTGGTTTAGCTGATCATCCATGCTATATTTAATTAGAGCTGTCTCAACATCCCTTGTAGCCTGTACTACATATGCAGAATCTGATATAATATTAACAGGTTGATTAAAATCTTCTAACACTGTAATGACTGCAACTAACTCTGCCCTTTGAGCTGATTGATATTGAGTTTTGATTACTCGCTCTTTTGGCCCTGTGTAAGCTGCTTTTCCATTGCTGGAACCATCAGTAAATATTGTCAGAGCATTTTCTAAAGGTTTATATCTGGTAATTTTAGGTAAAATCCAAGTAGTCAATTTTAAAAACTGGAAGATTTTTGTTTTGGGGTAATGATTATCAATAATTCCCACAAAATCAGCAAGGCCAATTTGCCATGCACTAGAATCGATAAAGGCTTGTTTAACTTGTTCCTTGGTTAAAGGAACAACTATTTTGTCTGGGTCCTTACCACACAACTTTATTATTCGTAATCTTGTTTGACCAATTAATGTAGCTATTTGATCCAAGTACAATGTAAAAGTTTTAATTGTACTGTGTGGAAGGAATGACCACTCCACAAGATCAGTATTTTGAACAATGATGCCTGTTGGAGAATGTGCAGTGGCAGAAATCAAAAGTTGGAGTGGGGCCAAAGAATCTATTCTGTTTATTTGTGCTGACTGAATTTTTTCTTCTACTAATTTAATTTCTTTTGTTGCCTCTGGAGTCAATGTTCTTTTACTATTTAAGTCTGGGTCTCCTCTTAGGACTGAGAACAAATTTGACATGGCATAAGTAGGAATGCCTAGAGTTGGCCGAATCCAATTAATATCGCCTAACAATTTTTGAAAGTCATTTAATGTTTTTAATGTATCTTTTCTTATTTCTATTTTTTGTGGCTTAATTTTTCTATTTTCTATTTGCATCCTTAAGTAATGAAAGGGAGCAGAGGTTTGGATCTTACCAAATGCTATTGTTAGTCCTGCGTTGGCAACCTCTGCTTGCAGAAATGTGTAACAGTCAATTAATTTGTCTCTTGTTTCTGCAGCACATAAAATGTCGTCAATATAGTGAATGATATAACAATCTGAAAATTTGTCTCTAACTGGTTGAAGGACTTGACCTACGAAAGTTTGACAAATAGTTGGACTATTAAGCATTCCTTGTGGTAAAACTTTCCACTGAAACCTGGTGGCTGGTTCTTTATTATTTATGGCTGGTATAGTAAAAGCAAATTTTTCACAATCTTGCTCTGCCAGAGGAATGGTAAAAAAGCAATCCTTCAGATCAATTATAATTAAAGGCCAGTCTTTTGGGATCATGGCCGGGGAGGGCAATCCAGGTTGGAGAGGCCTCATGGGTTGAATTACAGCATTTACGGCTCTTAAGTCCATTAACATACGCCATTTGCCTGATTTTTTCTGAATTACAAATACAGGAGAATTCTAGGGTGAAAATGAAGGCTCAATGTGTCCCTTTTCTAATTGTTCCTTTGCCAATAAGTGTAAAGCCTCCAGTTTTTGCTTTGGTAGCGGCCACTGATTTACCGATACCGGTTTTTCTGTTTTCTAAGTTAATGGAATGGGTTTAGGAGGCTCTACAGTGGCCGCCCATAAAAAGGATACCCTATTCCTTTTCTTTCTTGATTTTTCTTAGTCTCAATTGGGACTTTAATGCCATTTTCATTTTTTCCTAATCCTTTTCCTGGTATATATCCTATTTTAGTCATGATTTTTTGACTTGTGGGGCTGTATAATGGAGCAGGCATAATAATTTTTGCACCCCATTGTTGTAACAAATCTCGACCCTATAGATTAACAGGAATTGAAGTAATCATTGGCTGAACAGTACTTTCTTGATTATCTGGCCCTAAACAATGTAAAATCATTGTACTTTCATACACTTCTGAAGCCGTGCCTACGCCAACAAGTCTCGTAACAGCCTTTTGTTTAGGCCAATTTTTTGGCCACTGATTTAAAGCAATGACAGAGATATCTGCTCCTGTGTCTACCAACCTTTCAAACTGTTTTCCTTGAATAATGGCCTTACACACAGGTCTGCTATCAGAGACCAGACTTGCCTAATATGCAGCCTTTCCTGCTGGATCAGTGCTTCTGAACCCTCCTGTTCTTTTTTTTTTTTTCTGTTTCCAATTTTAATATAAGGTAGGAGTAATAATTGAGCGATTCTGTCTCCTGGACTGGCACTCCAAGGAATTGAGGAACTAATAACCAATTGAATTTCGCCTTCATAGTCTGAATCAACCACACCAGTATGAATTTGAACTCCTTTTAGATTTAAACTTGATCTTCCTAAGATTAGTCCTATAGTCCCCTCAGGCAATGGGGCTGTATACCTCTGTGGGGATTTTTTGTGGAGGCTCCCCTGGAAGCAGAGAGACTGCTTGTAAAGCACATAGATCTACTGCTGCACTGCCACTTGTGGCGGGGGATAATTGCTGTATTGTGATAACTGGCTTATTTCCTGAGACACTTGTGATAGTGGGGGTTGTTGTTCCTGAAAACCCTGAGGAGCAAAGGGTTGAATTTTCAGGAATGCCCCAGTTTGTTGCGGGGCCTGAGGCTGGCCCCTCCTCTCGTTTCCCGACAGTGGTTGCCCATTTTTATCAAATTTCGAACGACATTGATTACCCCAATGTTTTCCCCTTTTACATCTTGGACATAGGCCAGGTGGCCCTTTATCTGTTGTTGTAGTAACTTGAGTAGTTACATTTGGTTTATTTGTGACTGGGCAATTCTTCTTTAGATGACCAATTTGACCACAATTATAACATTTTCCCCCAGATGTTTTCACTTGTCCTCTTAAAGCAACTCCTGTGATTGCCTGAGCCATAAGCATAGCTTTATGCATAGCTCCTCCAATTCCATCGCAGGCTTTAACGTACTCTGAGATTACATCTGATCCTGCGGGAACCTTTCCTTTTAAAGGCTTAATGGCTGATTGACAATCCGGATTGGTGTTTTCATATGCCATTAACTCCACTATGACCTTACGGGCATTCTCGTCGGTAATTGACTTTTGAGCAGCATCTTGAAGTCTTGCTACGAAATCTGGGTAGGGCTCTTTACAGCCTTGTCTTACTGTATTAAAGGAAGGGCAGGCAGTTCCTGGGTCTTGGATTTTCTCCCAGGCCCTAAGGCAGATAGCCCTGATTTGCTCAATGGCCTCATTTGGCATTATTGCTTGTTGGTCAACAGTGCTCCAATTTTGACCTATTCCTAATAGTTGATCTGCATTATGTTAATTGGAGGATTGGCAGTCCTATTTCTTCGGACCTGCACTTGTGCCCCATCAATTCACCAAGTCTTAAATTGTAAAAATTGAGAGGGTGAAAGTGAGGATTTTGCCAGAATCTCCTAATCATAAGGAATGAGTCTATGTCCATGAGCAAGGGAATCTAATAATGTTCTCATGTTAGGAGAGTTAGGTCCATACTGTTTTACTCCTTCTTTCATTTCTTTCAGCATTTTTATAGAAAAGGACTGATATCTGGCTTCAGCCACGGGAGGCTCTCCCTCTTGGGCCCCTTCTGTAGGTGGTCTTGCTTCTAATATTACTGGGAATTGCCACACCTCAATATCTCCCTGTTTTCTTGCCTCATCAATAATTTTATGTATTGCACTACCCTGTGTACTGGGCGGTGCTGTAGGATTAAGTCTCATGGTGGGCGGCTGAAGATATGGCGCCCTGCCCTGTGGCACTGGAAATGTTCCTGGCTGTCCACACAGATTTTCTGGGGGCTGCCGATACTGCAGTTCAGCTGGCGGCCCGTATTGATAGGCTACTGGCTGCTGGATCTTATTTTCTACCTGCTGATATTGTGGATACTGTACTTGGATTGGCATTGCCATGACAGAGACTCTATCTTTCTCTATTTGATCTTCTTTTGGAGTTTGTACTTGTTTAACCTGCATTTGAGGTTCTAAGGTTGCAGGCGTCTGAGCTGTTGTAAGAGGAGTTGGCCATCGTGGTTTAGACTCTGATGGCTCTGCTAATTCTGGATCTTTTTCCTCTAATTTTAACGTTTCAGGATATATTACCTCCTGTAATTGATTATTGTCAACATTTTGCGTTGACGGAGCCATTACCGGCTCTGCTACACATTCACAGTGTGAACTTTCTTTTTCTTTCTGGGATTCTATCCCTGCCTCTTTTTCACAATCTACTGCACAGTTTTTAGGGACATCAGAAACTGGAACGCTATCTTCTTCTGTTTGCAATGGTTCTAAAGCTACTTTAATAATGACCTAATCATTCCATACTGTAAGTGGGATGATTTTACCTTCCTTACTTGCTTGTTTTAATTCTTTGCCAATTTTTTCCCAATCTTTTAGATCTAAAGTTCCCTGTTCTGGAAACCATGGACAAAACTGTTCTATTGTTTGAAAGAGCGTATTTAGATTTTTGGTAGACACTTTAACTCCCCCTCTTTTTAAGAGAATTTTTATAAAGCTGCGATAAGAGGCATATTTACTTTTAGTTTGCCCCATTGTTTCCCTAGGTTCTTTCGAGCGCACAAGCTTACTGCAAGGCTGACTGTAGAGTACTCGGGAGTCTCTCGTCGACTTGTCCTCAATGACCACGCTCCAGCGTACCTTCACCTTAGCAAAAAGCCCCACGTTGGGCGCCAGATGAAGGGGTGGCCTGCCCCTCCACACCTGTGGGTGCTTCTCGCTAGGTGGAAATGAGAGACTTGAGAAAAGAAATAAAGACACAGAGACAAAGTATAGAGAAAGAAAAGCGGGGCCCCAGGGGACCATTGCTGTGCTTTCAGAGGACCCACACTGGCACTGGCCTCTGAGTTCCCTA
>NW_022320678.1:0-3574 GCF_002776525.5 Piliocolobus tephrosceles
GAAGCACTGGTACAGGGAAAGGAGAGCCTGCCTCAGCGGGGGAGCTTGGGCCTGCCTGATGTTTGAACAGGGGCGTCTGATCGGTGTGAGCAGTCAGCTCAACAGTAGTGTCGGGGAGGCTGTGGAGAAAGCCCCAAGGCAGGGGACCGAGGTGTTTCATTTAGTGCATTAAAAACATTTTAGTTAGTAATCTTTTCTTTTCTTTATGCCTCCTGGTCTCAAGCAATCCTCCTACCTCAGATCCTGTGCAGTTGGGACCACAGGTGCATGCCACCAGGCTTGCTGATTTTTTTATTTCTTGTAGAGTTGAGGTCTCACTTTGTTGCCCAGGCTGGTCTTGAACTCCTGAGCCCAAGTGATCCTCCTGCCTTGACTTCCTTTGGTGCTGGGATTACACACACCTGGTTTAATAATCTTTTCTTAATATCATCAAATAGCCAATGTCTAGATTTTCCATATGTCTCATAAATGTCGCAGATAGGCCAGGTGCAGTGGCTCACGCCTATAATCTCAGTACTTCGGGAGGCCGAGGCAGGCGGATCACCTGAAGTCAGGAATTCGAGACCAGCCTGGCCAACATGGTGAAACCCCCATCTCTACTAAAAATACAAAAATTATCCAGGCGTGGTGACACACGCCTGTAGTCCCAGCTACTGGGGAGGCTGAGGCACCAGACTCGCTTGAACCCAGGAGGCAGAGGTTTCAGTGAGCCAAGATTACACTACTGCACTCCAGCCTGGGTGACAAAGTGAAACTCTGTCTCAAAAAAAAAAAAAAAAAATCACAGATAGTCTTGCTTTAGTGTTTTCTTTACAATTTGTTTGAATCCAGATCCATAGACATTCACAAAATGTGAGTGGTTGCTTTGTCTTTTTTTTGTTTTGAGATGGAGTCTCGCTTTGTTGCCCAGGCTGCAGTGCAGTGGCACCATCTTGAGTCACTACAACCTCCGCCTCCTGGGTTCGGCAATTCTATGGCTGCAGCTTCCTGAGTAGCTGGGATTACAGGCGTGTGCCACCACGCCCAGCTAACTTTTGTATTTTTAGTAGAGGTGGGGGCTTCACCATTTTGGCCAGGCTGGTCTTGACCTCAGGTGATTCACCTACCTGCTTGGTCTGCCAAAGAGCTGGGATTATGCTTGGTCTGCCAAAGAGCTGGGATTATAAGACCGAGCCACTGTGCCTGGCCCCTGCTTTGTCTTTTAAGTTCCTTTTAACTTACTTGTTTAGGAAACTGGGCCAATTGTCCTTGGAGATTCTCATGGTCTGGATTTTGCTGGTTGCATCCTTATGGTGTCAATTAACATGTTTCTTTATCCCATGTATTTCCTGTAAATTGGATGCTGGATCTAAAGCTAGGTCAGATTCAGGTTCTTCTGCTTGCTTTTCTTTTTTTTTTTTTTTTTTTTTTTTTTTCAAGACTCCATAAGTAGAATGTATTCTTCCATCGGGATGTCCCTACGCCTGGTGTCTCTCTTTTCGAGATCCAACCCACTCATCAGAGGCTGCAAAACTATGAGCTTCTCATTTAGTCACTCCTTTGTATATTAATTAGAATTCTGGAATGAGGCACTTTCCCTGCTTACTATTGGATAACCAGTGGTACAGTTCATTCAGGGAAGGAAAGGAAAGGATTTAACCTGTATCACGGACTTAAAATACATTTTTTTTTTTTTTTGAGACAGTGTCTCTCTGTCGCCCAGGCTGAAGTGCATTGGTACAATCACAACTCACGTTAGGCTTGACCTCCCAGGGTCAAGTGATCCTCCCATCTCAGCCTCCCAAGTAGCTGGGACTATAAGTGTGCACCACTATGCCCAGCTAATTTTTTTTTTTTTTACAGATAGGGTCTTGCTATGTTGCCCAGGCTGGTCTTGAACTCCTGGACTCAAGCAATCCACCTGCCTCGGCCTCCTAAAGTGCTGGAATTACAGAAATGGGCCACCATGCCTGGCCTTAAAATACATTTGTCCTTTATTTTAAGGCCAGGCGTAGTGGCTCATGCCTGTAATCCTAGCACTTTGGGAGGCTGAGGCAGGTGGATCACCTGAGGTCAGGAGTTCAAGACCAACCTGGCCAACATGGTGAAACCCTGTCTCTACTAAAAATACAAAAATTAGCTGGATGTGGTGACGTATGTCTGTAATTCCAGCTACTTGGGAGGCTGAAGCAGGAGAATCACTTAAACCGGGGAGGCAGAGGTTGCATTGAGCCAGGATGACACCACTGTACTTCAGCCTAGGCGACAGAAAGAGACTCCGTCTCAAAAAAAACAAAAACAAAAACAAAATTTTTAAGTAGCCTTTTAATATTTTTATATTTTACTTTTGATTAAGTCACATGTTTACAAGGTTCACATTTCAAAACGGTACACAGTAAAACGGCTCCCTCTCCCCGCCGACCCCAGATATTCCCCTTCCCTCCTTGGAGGCAAGCAGCATTATCAGCTTGTTTTTCTTTTTATATGTACAATTTTCTCTTTTTTCTTTTGGCCACCAAGTTACTATGAGACACGACGCATTATCAGTTTCTTTTTTTTTTTTTTCGAGATAGAGTCTCCCTCTGTCTCCCAGGCTGGAGTGCAGTGGCACGATCTTGGCTCACTGCAACCTCCATCTCTCAGGTTCAAGCGATTCTCCCACCTCCACCTCCCAAGTAGCTGGGATTACAGGCATGAGCCACCACACCCAACTAATTTTTGTATTTTTAGTAGAGGCGGCGTTTTGCCATGTTGGCCAGACTGGTCTCGAACTCCTGACCTCAGGTGATCCTCCCACCTCAGCCTCCCAAACTGCTGGGATTATAGGCGTGAGCCACCGCGCCTGGCCTATCAGTTTCTTAAGTGACCTTCCAGGGTTATCTTATATAATCAAATAAAGCAGATCACACACACACACACACACACACACACACACACATAGACACATGCAAACTTTTTTGTATATACGCCTGGTAAAATTTAATCTTCACAGTTCTTGAAGACGCTTTCCTCACCTACCAGTTTTAACTGGGAAGTGACTCTGTGTCAGACCGGGAGGAACTTTTTCACTGGTTTTCTTTGACCACAGAGTGTTCCACTGAATAGATGTACCATCATGTACTTAGTAGCAGTCCCCTTTTGATAGACATTCAGGTTGTCACCAGGATTTTTTACACGAGCAATGCTGCAGTGAACCTCCTTGTCCACAAGCCATCTCCTCTGTGCTGGGGTGTATCTTTGGGTACGTTCTTAGAGGAGGAGCTGGTGGGAAGGTCCTATGCATGCATAGTTTTCGGAACTCTCCCCCAGTGCCCTCCCTTGTGGTGGTACTCACCCTCATACCAGCTGTGTAGGGGAGCGCCTGTTACCCCAAGGCCCCTCCCTTTGTATTATGTGACCCTTTTTTTTCCCCCAATCTGATAGTGGACAAATGGCATCCCAGTGTAGGGTTTGTTCTTGTTGTTTTTTTTTTTCTTCCTCTTTTGTTTTTGAGATGGAGTCTCACTATGTTTCTCATGCTGGCCTCAAACTCCTGGACTCAAGCAGTCCTGCCTCAGCTTCCCACATAGCTGAAACTGCAGGTGCATGCCACCGC
>NW_022320679.1:0-3574 GCF_002776525.5 Piliocolobus tephrosceles
GCGGTGGCATGCACCTGCAGTTTCAGCTATGTGGGAAGCTGAGGCAGGACTGCTTGAGTCCAGGAGTTTGAGGCCAGCATGAGAAACATAGTGAGACTCCATCTCAAAAACAAAAGAGGAAGAAAAAAAAAAACAACAAGAACAAACCCTACACTGGGATGCCATTTGTCCACTATCAGATTGGGGGAAAAAAAAGGGTCACATAATACAAAGGGAGGGGCCTTGGGGTAACAGGCGCTCCCCTACACAGCTGGTATGAGGGTGAGTACCACCACAAGGGAGGGCACTGGGGGAGAGTTCCGAAAACTATGCATGCATAGGACCTTCCCACCAGCTCCTCCTCTAAGAACGTACCCAAAGATACACCCCAGCACAGAGGAGATGGCTTGTGGACAAGGAGGTTCACTGCAGCATTGCTCGTGTAAAAAATCCTGGTGACAACCTGAATGTCTATCAAAAGGGGACTGCTACTAAGTACATGATGGTACATCTATTCAGTGGAACACTCTGTGGTCAAAGAAAACCAGTGAAAAAGTTCCTCCCGGTCTGACACAGAGTCACTTCCCAGTTAAAACTGGTAGGTGAGGAAAGCGTCTTCAAGAACTGTGAAGATTAAATTTTACCAGGCGTATATACAAAAAAGTTTGCATGTGTCTATGTGTGTGTGTGTGTGTGTGTGTGTGTGTGTGTGATCTGCTTTATTTGATTATATAAGATAACCCTGGAAGGTCACTTAAGAAACTGATAGGCCAGGCGCGGTGGCTCACGCCTATAATCCCAGCAGTTTGGGAGGCTGAGGTGGGAGGATCACCTGAGGTCAGGAGTTCGAGACCAGTCTGGCCAACATGGCAAAACGCCGCCTCTACTAAAAATACAAAAATTAGTTGGGTGTGGTGGCTCATGCCTGTAATCCCAGCTACTTGGGAGGTGGAGGTGGGAGAATCGCTTGAACCTGAGAGATGGAGGTTGCAGTGAGCCAAGATCGTGCCACTGCACTCCAGCCTGGGAGACAGAGGGAGACTCTATCTCGAAAAAAAAAAAAAAGAAACTGATAATGCGTCGTGTCTCATAGTAACTTGGTGGCCAAAAGAAAAAAGAGAAAATTGTACATATAAAAAGAAAAACAAGCTGATAATGCTGCTTGCCTCCAAGGAGGGAAGGGGAATATCTGGGGTCGGCGGGGAGAGGGAGCCGTTTTACTGTGTACCGTTTTGAAATGTGAACCTTGTAAACATGTGACTTAATCAAAAGTAAAATATAAAAATATTAAAAGGCTACTTAAAAATTTTGTTTTTGTTTTTGTTTTTTTTGAGACGGAGTCTCTTTCTGTCGCCTAGGCTGAAGTACAGTGGTGTCATCCTGGCTCAATGCAACCTCTGCCTCCCCGGTTTAAGTGATTCTCCTGCTTCAGCCTCCCAAGTAGCTGGAATTACAGACATACGTCACCACATCCAGCTAATTTTTGTATTTTTAGTAGAGACAGGGTTTCACCATGTTGGCCAGGTTGGTCTTGAACTCCTGACCTCAGGTGATCCACCTGCCTCAGCCTCCCAAAGTGCTAGGATTACAGGCATGAGCCACTACGCCTGGCCTTAAAATAAAGGACAAATGTATTTTAAGGCCAGGCATGGTGGCCCATTTCTGTAATTCCAGCACTTTAGGAGGCCGAGGCAGGTGGATTGCTTGAGTCCAGGAGTTCAAGACCAGCCTGGGCAACATAGCAAGACCCTATCTGTAAAAAAAAAAAAAATTAGCTGGGCATAGTGGTGCACACTTATAGTCCCAGCTACTTGGGAGGCTGAGATGGGAGGATCACTTGACCCTGGGAGGTCAAGCCTAACGTGAGTTGTGATTGTACCAATGCACTTCAGCCTGGGCGACAGAGAGACACTGTCTCAAAAAAAAAAAAAAATGTATTTTAAGTCCGTGATACAGGTTAAATCCTTTCCTTTCCTTCCCTGAATGAACTGTACCACTGGTTATCCAATAGTAAGCAGGGAAAGTGCCTCATTCCAGAATTCTAATTAATATACAAAGGAGTGACTAAATGAGAAGCTCATAGTTTTGCAGCCTCTGATGAGTGGGTTGGATCTCGAAAAGAGAGACACCAGGCGTAGGGACATCCCGATGGAAGAATACATTCTACTTATGGAGTCTTGAAAAAAAAAAAAAAAAAAAAAAAAAAAGAAAAGCAAGCAGAAGAACCTGAATCTGACCTAGCTTTAGATCCAGCATCCAATTTACAGGAAATACATGGGATAAAGAAACATGTTAATTGACACCATAAGGATGCAACCAGCAAAATCCAGACCATGAGAATCTCCAAGGACAATTGGCCCAGTTTCCTAAACAAGTAAGTTAAAAGGAACTTAAAAGACAAAGCAGGGGCCAGGCACAGTGGCTCGGTCTTATAATCCCAGCTCTTTGGCAGACCAAGCATAATCCCAGCTCTTTGGCAGACCAAGCAGGTAGGTGAATCACCTGAGGTCAAGACCAGCCTGGCCAAAATGGTGAAGCCCCCACCTCTACTAAAAATACAAAAGTTAGCTGGGCGTGGTGGCACACGCCTGTAATCCCAGCTACTCAGGAAGCTGCAGCCATAGAATTGCCGAACCCAGGAGGCGGAGGTTGTAGTGACTCAAGATGGTGCCACTGCACTGCAGCCTGGGCAACAAAGCGAGACTCCATCTCAAAACAAAAAAAAGACAAAGCAACCACTCACATTTTGTGAATGTCTATGGATCTGGATTCAAACAAATTGTAAAGAAAACACTAAAGCAAGACTATCTGTGATTTTTTTTTTTTTTTTTTGAGACAGAGTTTCACTTTGTCACCCAGGCTGGAGTGCAGTAGTGTAATCTTGGCTCACTGAAACCTCTGCCTCCTGGGTTCAAGCGAGTCTGGTGCCTCAGCCTCCCCAGTAGCTGGGACTACAGGCGTGTGTCACCACGCCTGGATAATTTTTGTATTTTTAGTAGAGATGGGGGTTTCACCATGTTGGCCAGGCTGGTCTCGAATTCCTGACTTCAGGTGATCCGCCTGCCTCGGCCTCCCGAAGTACTGAGATTATAGGCGTGAGCCACTGCACCTGGCCTATCTGCGACATTTATGAGACATATGGAAAATCTAGACATTGGCTATTTGATGATATTAAGAAAAGATTATTAAACCAGGTGTGTGTAATCCCAGCACCAAAGGAAGTCAAGGCAGGAGGATCACTTGGGCTCAGGAGTTCAAGACCAGCCTGGGCAACAAAGTGAGACCTCAACTCTACAAGAAATAAAAAAATCAGCAAGCCTGGTGGCATGCACCTGTGGTCCCAACTGCACAGGATCTGAGGTAGGAGGATTGCTTGAGACCAGGAGGCATAAAGAAAAGAAAAGATTACTAACTAAAATGTTTTTAATGCACTAAATGAAACACCTCGGTCCCCTGCCTTGGGGCTTTCTCCACAGCCTCCCCGACACTACTGTTGAGCTGACTGCTCACACCGATCAGACGCCCCTGTTCAAACATCAGGCAGGCCCAAGCTCCCCCGCTGAGGCAGGCTCTCCTTTCCCTGTACCAGTGCTTC
>NW_022320680.1:0-1829 GCF_002776525.5 Piliocolobus tephrosceles
GAATAGGAATACGATATTGGATTATATCACAGGTGTTTTAATATCCACCTGTGGGACAAGACATGGAGGTGGAAGACAGTGATACTGATGATCCTGACCCTTTGTAGGCCTTGGCTAATGTGTCTATGTTTCTTAGTTTTTAACCAAAAAGTTGAAAAAATAGAAATAAATAAATTATTAAAAATAGAAAAGTGCTTCTATAGAACAAGGATACAAACAAAAACATTTTTGTCAGGTGTGCAATGTGTTTTAAGCTAAGTGTTAATTACAAGAGTTGAAAAGTTTAAAAAGGTAAAAAGTTTATAAAGTAAAAAAGCTAGAGTAATCTAAGCTTAATTTATTATTAAAAAAGGAAAAGCTCTACTTTTTCTTTTTGATATGTGCCCTCTATAAGTATAACAGTTTTTCTCTTTTATATCATATTTTTTATGTACTTTTTCTGTTTAGAGATGTTTAGATACACAAATACTTACTACTACATTATAATTGCCTGCAGTATTCAGTACAGCAAAATCTGTATTCTGGGAGCAACAGGCTATATCATATAGACTAGATACATAGTAGTCTACACCATCTAAGTTTGTGTAAGTACACTCCATGATATGGCACAACAAGGAAATCATCTAATGAGGCATTTCTCAGAATGTATCCCCTTTGTTAACTGATTCATGCCTGTATTATTCAAGTAACTATGTTTTAAAACATCTTCAGTGAAAGTAGGAACTGTTTCTTACCATGGTTACAAAACAATAACAAAATAATAAATGTTTATTGAACAGTTACTAAAGGCTAGGTGATATGAAGACAACACTATCATTACACTGGTTTTACAAGGACGAAATGAAGTCTTAGAACGTTTAAAAAGTTTGACTACTGACTTACAGCAATTAAATAGTAGAGCTGGGACTCAAATCCTATATAACTGTTTAGATTCTCTACCCATGGGATGTGAGGTTGGAAATCATTTTAAGTATAAACAAATGTACACATGGAGAAGTCTCGTGTACACATGATGCAAATGTACACATGAAGACCACTTATGTCAAAACTGTAAAGAATGTCTCTAGTTACCTCTTTTTGCCCCTACTCCCGTTAACCCAGATATTATATTCTCACCCACTTTCCAATGTGAAGGATACTAAATCGGTATTATCCTGATATAAACTGTCTTTTTAAAAGGAAAAACTTCAGACGAAATAAATTTAACAGAGTTTATTTGAGCATAAATTGATTTTTGAGTCATGCATTACTCAAAACTGAAGAAGGTTTGGGGAGCTCTGAGTTAGCAATGTGAACAGAGGGTTTTTATAAAGCTGAATGCAGAGGTAGAAAAAAATAAATGACTTAATTGGCTACAACTAAGCATTTGCCTTATGAGGGTATGATCCTTATTTTTAATGTGGATTGGATCTACATGTTTTATAATCAATTAGAGCACACAATTTATAAAGCCACCCAAAACAAAGGAAAATATCCTACACATTTAGTAAGTCATAGTAATAATTTTTTAAAACCACAAGGAAAATACCTTTATATATGTTTTGCCAATAACCTTCTGTAGAAATCACAGAAAATTTCTCATTAAGGAAAGATTTGAAATAGCTACAATAACGCTTGCCTGACTGTTATATTAATAGTATAATTGGAAGAAGGGCCAATTGCATTTTAATTGACCAAATAGTACACCTTTTTATTTTACTAGTTTTACTCTAAAGCTAAGAAAGCTTTGAACTTTTAAAATTTATAAAACCAATTATAAGGTTTTATAATAACCAAAATGTAAGAGAAAGCAAAGTATCAAAATTGTCCATTTTAACAGAATAGGAATA
>NW_022320681.1:0-1829 GCF_002776525.5 Piliocolobus tephrosceles
TATTCCTATTCTGTTAAAATGGACAATTTTGATACTTTGCTTTCTCTTACATTTTGGTTATTATAAAACCTTATAATTGGTTTTATAAATTTTAAAAGTTCAAAGCTTTCTTAGCTTTAGAGTAAAACTAGTAAAATAAAAAGGTGTACTATTTGGTCAATTAAAATGCAATTGGCCCTTCTTCCAATTATACTATTAATATAACAGTCAGGCAAGCGTTATTGTAGCTATTTCAAATCTTTCCTTAATGAGAAATTTTCTGTGATTTCTACAGAAGGTTATTGGCAAAACATATATAAAGGTATTTTCCTTGTGGTTTTAAAAAATTATTACTATGACTTACTAAATGTGTAGGATATTTTCCTTTGTTTTGGGTGGCTTTATAAATTGTGTGCTCTAATTGATTATAAAACATGTAGATCCAATCCACATTAAAAATAAGGATCATACCCTCATAAGGCAAATGCTTAGTTGTAGCCAATTAAGTCATTTATTTTTTTCTACCTCTGCATTCAGCTTTATAAAAACCCTCTGTTCACATTGCTAACTCAGAGCTCCCCAAACCTTCTTCAGTTTTGAGTAATGCATGACTCAAAAATCAATTTATGCTCAAATAAACTCTGTTAAATTTATTTCGTCTGAAGTTTTTCCTTTTAAAAAGACAGTTTATATCAGGATAATACCGATTTAGTATCCTTCACATTGGAAAGTGGGTGAGAATATAATATCTGGGTTAACGGGAGTAGGGGCAAAAAGAGGTAACTAGAGACATTCTTTACAGTTTTGACATAAGTGGTCTTCATGTGTACATTTGCATCATGTGTACACGAGACTTCTCCATGTGTACATTTGTTTATACTTAAAATGATTTCCAACCTCACATCCCATGGGTAGAGAATCTAAACAGTTATATAGGATTTGAGTCCCAGCTCTACTATTTAATTGCTGTAAGTCAGTAGTCAAACTTTTTAAACGTTCTAAGACTTCATTTCGTCCTTGTAAAACCAGTGTAATGATAGTGTTGTCTTCATATCACCTAGCCTTTAGTAACTGTTCAATAAACATTTATTATTTTGTTATTGTTTTGTAACCATGGTAAGAAACAGTTCCTACTTTCACTGAAGATGTTTTAAAACATAGTTACTTGAATAATACAGGCATGAATCAGTTAACAAAGGGGATACATTCTGAGAAATGCCTCATTAGATGATTTCCTTGTTGTGCCATATCATGGAGTGTACTTACACAAACTTAGATGGTGTAGACTACTATGTATCTAGTCTATATGATATAGCCTGTTGCTCCCAGAATACAGATTTTGCTGTACTGAATACTGCAGGCAATTATAATGTAGTAGTAAGTATTTGTGTATCTAAACATCTCTAAACAGAAAAAGTACATAAAAAATATGATATAAAAGAGAAAAACTGTTATACTTATAGAGGGCACATATCAAAAAGAAAAAGTAGAGCTTTTCCTTTTTTAATAATAAATTAAGCTTAGATTACTCTAGCTTTTTTACTTTATAAACTTTTTACCTTTTTAAACTTTTCAACTCTTGTAATTAACACTTAGCTTAAAACACATTGCACACCTGACAAAAATGTTTTTGTTTGTATCCTTGTTCTATAGAAGCACTTTTCTATTTTTAATAATTTATTTATTTCTATTTTTTCAACTTTTTGGTTAAAAACTAAGAAACATAGACACATTAGCCAAGGCCTACAAAGGGTCAGGATCATCAGTATCACTGTCTTCCACCTCCATGTCTTGTCCCACAGGTGGATATTAAAACACCTGTGATATAATCCAATATCGTATTCCTATTC
>NW_022320682.1:0-1076 GCF_002776525.5 Piliocolobus tephrosceles
ATACAATGCTTCAGTGGCTTTTTCATTTCTAGCTCGAAAAGCTATAAATTTTGGCTTATTATGTTTTTAAATGTTCAAATTCTGGCTAATTTTTTTTGTATTTTTAGTAGAGACGGGGTTTCGCTGTGTTAGCCATGATGGTCTCCATCTCCTGACGTCGTGATCCGCCCACCTCAGCCTCTGAAAGTGCTGGGATTACAGACGTGAGCCACCGTGCCCAGCCCTTCTTTTCTTCATTTAAAAAAAAATTTGTTAGTGTCTGATTTTTATTTTTACTTTAGCATTGTGTGTTGATCCCATTATAAAGATCAGTTAGTCAGGTGGTCTTTGGGAGTGATTTTTCTTTTGAGGTGATCTAGACCAAGCTTCTCTCTAGCTTTTCTCAGTTTTAAGCTGACTTTGGGGCACTCTGCCTTCAAGTCCAGCAGTAAGTCCAACGTACGGCAGGGCCTCTTGTCCATCTCAGCTGAGAACACCATGTCAGCAAACACTAACTCCTCAACACCATCATCAAGGGTAACTTTGCCTATCAAAGTTGGCCTGGCACATCCTTACTGGGAAATATGTAGCCGTGAGGATGAGATTAGCCAGGCCTGGTGGTGGGCACCTGTGGTCCCAGCTACTTGGGAGGCTGAGGCAGGAGAATGGTGTGAACCCGGGAGGCAGAGGTTGCAGTGAGCCGAGATCGTGCCACTGCACTCCAGCCTGGGCGACAGAGTGAGACTCTGCCTCAAAAAAAAAAAAAAAAAGGAAAAGAAATGAATAAAAAAGAATGAGAGAAAAAAACCCAGACTGGGTGCAGTGGCTCACACCTGTAACCCAGCACTTTGGGAGGCTGAGGTGGGAGGATTGCTTGAGCTCAGGAGTTTGAGACCAGCCTGGGCAACATAGTGAGACACCATCTCTATTTATAAAAATTAAAAAAAGAAAGAAAAAAGTGAGAAAAGGAAAAAAGGATAAGGAAAAACAATGAGAAAAATGAAAATAAAGAAGACCAAGAAAAAGGGGAAAATGAGAAAACTAAAAAAAGAGAAAGAATACAAATGAATAAATGAGAAAAAGAATGAAGAGAGAGA
>NW_022320683.1:0-1076 GCF_002776525.5 Piliocolobus tephrosceles
TCTCTCTCTTCATTCTTTTTCTCATTTATTCATTTGTATTCTTTCTCTTTTTTTAGTTTTCTCATTTTCCCCTTTTTCTTGGTCTTCTTTATTTTCATTTTTCTCATTGTTTTTCCTTATCCTTTTTTCCTTTTCTCACTTTTTTCTTTCTTTTTTTAATTTTTATAAATAGAGATGGTGTCTCACTATGTTGCCCAGGCTGGTCTCAAACTCCTGAGCTCAAGCAATCCTCCCACCTCAGCCTCCCAAAGTGCTGGGTTACAGGTGTGAGCCACTGCACCCAGTCTGGGTTTTTTTCTCTCATTCTTTTTTATTCATTTCTTTTCCTTTTTTTTTTTTTTTTTGAGGCAGAGTCTCACTCTGTCGCCCAGGCTGGAGTGCAGTGGCACGATCTCGGCTCACTGCAACCTCTGCCTCCCGGGTTCACACCATTCTCCTGCCTCAGCCTCCCAAGTAGCTGGGACCACAGGTGCCCACCACCAGGCCTGGCTAATCTCATCCTCACGGCTACATATTTCCCAGTAAGGATGTGCCAGGCCAACTTTGATAGGCAAAGTTACCCTTGATGATGGTGTTGAGGAGTTAGTGTTTGCTGACATGGTGTTCTCAGCTGAGATGGACAAGAGGCCCTGCCGTACGTTGGACTTACTGCTGGACTTGAAGGCAGAGTGCCCCAAAGTCAGCTTAAAACTGAGAAAAGCTAGAGAGAAGCTTGGTCTAGATCACCTCAAAAGAAAAATCACTCCCAAAGACCACCTGACTAACTGATCTTTATAATGGGATCAACACACAATGCTAAAGTAAAAATAAAAATCAGACACTAACAAATTTTTTTTTAAATGAAGAAAAGAAGGGCTGGGCACGGTGGCTCACGTCTGTAATCCCAGCACTTTCAGAGGCTGAGGTGGGCGGATCACGACGTCAGGAGATGGAGACCATCATGGCTAACACAGCGAAACCCCGTCTCTACTAAAAATACAAAAAAAATTAGCCAGAATTTGAACATTTAAAAACATAATAAGCCAAAATTTATAGCTTTTCGAGCTAGAAATGAAAAAGCCACTGAAGCATTGTAT
>NW_022320684.1:0-6216 GCF_002776525.5 Piliocolobus tephrosceles
CTTGGGGCTCTGCAGGTGGGATATGCACCACCAATCTCTTAGGTGGGGCACTACCCGATAGACCAGAAGGACCCCAGGCCCTCTGAAAAATGACTTCTCTCTCATCCATCTTGAGGGACATCTTTTCTGGTTGTCCTTCTCATCCTCTTCATGCCGACATGGGAGACATCATCCCCTGCTTTTTAAAGAGGGACTCCTTCACCTTCCCAGTCGTCCCAAGTAGATGCCCATGCTGGTTCCAGAGGAATCAAACCAGGGTAGGTAATGAGTTATATTAGCCACCAGCTGAAAATATTCCCCGAATGTCCAGGATCCACCCATGCTCTCTGACCATCACCAGAGTGAGTGAATCTCTGACATGTGGGTAAGAGTTTCTCCCATGGACTCCCAGCCAGGCTGTGAGGCAAGATTCCCTTCCTTCAGTGCATGGGGCTCAGTGCAGCTGCCTCCCTGACCAAGTCTTCCTGGGACACTAAGCTTATCAGCTTCTCTCCCCCAGGGACAGTTTTTGGTTGTCCTAAGCCTAGCTCAGCTCTGCTATGGACTTGGCATCCTGAGATCCCATTAAACGCCCCCTTGTGCCTCAACGGAATAACCTGGAGTAAACAGTGTGAGGTGACCCTGCTTTCTGCCCCCAGGGCCTCTTTTCCTCCATGGCACCAGCACTGCCCTATTGGCCAGCAATCCCCATCTGCCCATTCAGGTCTCTACACTGCCTACTGTGAACAGTCACAGATCATAAACTGATTGCCAAATTTGTGCAGATCATCTTGACAGTTTCTGCGGAACTGGGTGCCTTCTCACAGAACCAGGAAGTCACAAGCAAGGCCAGCTCTAGAGAAGAAATGGGGGAGTAATATGCGTCACAGCACCTGAACACTATAAAGGGATTTTGCTGTAGTCCTACTGGGACACATCCTGGTGATATCTCTGAGAACCAGTCCTGGTCCCTGCAATAGAAAGCCCACTAAATAGGACAGTAAGCTGGGAGGCTGTGCACAATTTGTGCCATGTGTGAGCTGTGTGTTGACTGTGCATTTATGTGTGTACATATGTGTACATGTGCACTGAGTGTTGAAAGGAAGGGTTGTCAGTGCCAAATGTCCCAAACTCAAAACTTTTCTGTTTTCCTAAATAATCTCCTTCTATCTTTACTACCTTTGTACTATCGTAAGAATAAGGATAATGATTAGGGCAGAAATAGTAGGAGGATGAATAATGTTTAATTATTCATTCTTACGTGTTTCTTATCAAGCACTCTTCAAAACAATTTATATTTATTAAATCACTCAATATCAACCGCTCCATGAGCCAAATATTGTCATTATCTCTCCATTTCCAGTTGGAGAATCTGTGATACAGATTTTGAGACATGAGAAAGCTAAGGCAAAGAAAGGAAAAGGAATTTGACTGACATCAGAACTAGAAAGCGGCTGACCCAGGAGCAGAACCTGAGGTCTTCCAGTCCCAGAGACCCTGTTCTCTAACAACACCTTGTGGGCCTGTCATTGTGCTTTAAGGCAAAACATTGGCATCTTCCTAAGACTCCAGAGACTTCTCTGTACTTTTTAAAATCAAGTAACTCATATTTGCAGTGAATTGCAATGCAGTGGGAATTCTCCGGTGCTGAGGAGTCTACTAGGAATATAATATCAATGACTTTAAAACTTTTCAGTAGCCACATTTTAAAAGTAGTAAAGAATGGGTGGAAGTAACTTTCATATTATATTTTCTTTAACTGAGCTTATCCAAACATTATTTCAGTATGTAATCAACATAAAAATACTGAGACATTTTGTTATTTTCCTAAAACCTTTCAAAATCTGGTTTGTTTTAGCCCCACATCACATCTTAACTTGAACTATCCACACTTCAAGGACTCAGCAGCTCCCTGGGACTCATGATTGCTATATTGGAGAGAGCAGATCCACATAAATGATGGTCCATTTGGATCACAGCCCCTCCAGTACTTACTTAGAACCAGCTTGGGGCAATGGAGAGTCCTATGACACAGAAGGCCTCCCTAGGGAAGAATGGCTGTTCCATTTTCCAACCAAAATAGAAATACGGAGGACTCTCAGAAACTAGGGAATGTTTACAATGTGTTTCACGCTTCTTCCCTTCTCAAAGACATGGACCATAACTTCCAGTTCGAAGTCTGAGCCATCAAAGGCATTTTTTCCTATTGGTCAGTGGAATGAATGGCAATGGTCCCTGTGAATTGTGCTCCAAGGATCCCTTTCAGTGGGAAGACTTACAAAAAAAAACAACTAAAAGTAGGAAGTTATAGTTTATACATAGATCTAGATGAAAGAGGGCTGATCATGAGGAATATAGTATTGAAGGTGAGTGTGTTGCTATTCTTCACAAAGGGCTGTTTTTGTCTAACTCACAAGCATCAATCATTTTTATGAAGGTGTATTTTCCCAGGGTGATCTTACCAAGTTACATCCAATCCTGTATCAGGACCCACAAGCAAGGGTGTCAGAACTGACCTGCCTGAGTGGTCAGCAGGAAACAATGTGGAGACTCTGAGGTGTCAAGTGACAGGAGGAGTGGAAGCATTGGTTGGAAAGGGCTTGGCGGAGCTGTAGTGACATGCTCAACCAAGTACAGGAACAGGCATATTGGTGTCATATGGCCTCATCTTATTTCAGTTATCTCTTTACACCAAACTCCAAAGTGCAATGTGTTGAGGCATCTGTCTGTACCCATGGACGCCTTGGGCTTCATACATTATTTCTATTTCTAATGAACCAGTGTTTTGTTAATGAATTCATTTCATCACATCCTTAGTAGTTCTAGGTTGAAAAGCAATACATGTCTCTAAGATATTAGGTAGGAAATATTCTCCCACCACTCGTATTTATTAAGGTTAAAATGCTTCAGTATCTAATGTCACAGTTGTCCAAATTTAATACCCTTTACCTTGTTAGAAATGGAATCCTAAGCCTAACTTGCCTGGAGAGGAGCCTGGCATGAGGAGCATGACCACATATCTGGATGTCCCCGATGTCACTGCTAACACACGCTCCTCTGTCACTTGCCATGAAGGCAGCAGAGGGAGCATCCACACCTGTGTCCAAGGGACTCAGAGGACAGGGCACCTGATTAATAAATGTAGGGTGTGATAAGTGGGTCCAGGGTCGTGGATGAGGGAGGAGAAGATGATGGGGAAGAAGTAGGAGACAGGGTAGGGAGGAGTGGAAGGTCAGGCTCTGAGGATGGATGAAATCCTGACTCCACTCAGTACTCTCTGGGAGGATTTGATAAATCTTGTAACCTCCTGATGTTGGTTCTCCCATCAGTACACTAAAGGAGAGGTCGTGTCTTAAGCGTATGCTTGCTGTGGGGCTATTGTGAATGTGTGGTTGAGGTGGCGCCTGTAAGACACTCTCTCCAAAGGGCCTGGCACATACTAATACCTCAAAGCAGTCATTCTGCTTGAGCTCCGGATACATGGAGGATGGCATTCCTCCTGTATGCACTAGAGGGCACTGTGGGCCTTGTTTTGAGGACCCTAATGACTCCCCTGGTAGGCTCAAGTGCAAAGGGTATGACTTGATGCTTCCTTTGAGGCCCCTTCTATTGGGTAAAATTCATGCTCCATTCATGACACCCACCTGGTCCTTCTTCTGAACTTGAGAAATTGCCAACATGAAGTCCTCAGACTCAGAGCTCAGACAGTAGCTCAGATATGCTGGAAAGTGGAGAGCAGATTTGCATTCAAAGCTCCTCCCTTCTTGAGCTTCAAGAAGAGGATAAGACAGGAGCTGACAGTGTCCAGGTTCCACTGGGCAGCCTTGAGTAGAGCTCTTGGAAGTCCCTCCAACCATGGCCTGGGTCTCCTTCTACCTCCTGCCCTTCATTTTCTCCACAGGTCAGAATATCCCCAGGGAATTCAGGGAAACCCCTTCCCTGCTATTTTCCCATGAGCTCCAGTCCTCAGGGGCATTCTTTCCAGTTCTCCTGTGCATTCAGCATCATTCATGAAATTCTATGTTTTCAGGTCTCTGTGCTCTGCCTGTGCTGACTCAGGCCCCGTCTGCATCTGCTTCGTTGGGAGCCTCTGTCAAGCTCACCTGCACCCTGAGCAGTGAGCACAGCAACTACTATATTATCTGGTATCAACAGAGACCAGGGAGGTCTCCCTGGTATATAATGAAGGTTAACAGTGATGGCACCCACAGCAAGGGGGACGGAATCCCTGATCGCTTCTTGGGCTCCAGTTCTGGGGCTGACCGCTACCTCACCATCTCCAACCTCCAGTCTGACGATGAGGCTGAGTATTACTGTGGAGAGAGCCACACGATTGATGGCCAGTACGGTTGAGCCACAGTGACACAGGCAAAGGGGAAGTGAGGCCAAAACCTCCCACCTCCCCTTTCTCCTCAGAGTCAGCAGCCCTGGGTTCCTCTCCAGTACCCTGAGACCTCTGACTTTCTTCCCCGAAGACACCCCTAGGCAGAGGAAGATGCAGGCCATGATGGAAGCCATTTTGAAAACTCACCTTTCTGTTTCCTCCACAACAGTCTGTGGGGACCATGCTGGGAGAGACCAGAGCAGCCCAGGCAGGAAAAGGACCCTGAGAGAGTGGCTAGGATGACAGGACCGTGTCCCAGAGTCTCATTGTGCCCTGTGCTCCATCACCAGGCTCTGCCCCAAGAAAGGACATGAATCTTGACCTGTCACCCACCATTTATGAGTTCAATTTTTATATTTTTTAACATATAAAAATAATAATCTCCAAGATGCTAGGAGCAATTTCACTGAGTCTCATCATGGAACTCTGACCTCCCCCAGCATGTCCCGTTTCTACTATCTCCTGTTCAAGATCAACTCAACTCCATTACCCAGATCAGCTGCTGGATGATCAAGACAGGGCTGTGAGAGCTGAAGAAACTTTAAGGTCCATGACGAGAACACGTCAAGAAGGATTTATGTTGGAGCTTCCTTCCCCATGGATATTCACATCAACAGAGGATGTCTGGGTTCTTGTCTATGCCTATGAATACCTAAGACATGAACTGAGGGGGGTGTGTGTGAATATGGTGCGGGCAGCACTTCCTCACTCAACACCAGAGACAGTCTGAGGAAACTGGGTACAGACATGGAGTCAGGGCATATTTTTATACACTCAATTAAGCCCTTATCCTTCTCGGCTCACCAAGGAGCCACCCAACAAGACCACAACAGGAAGAGAAGTAGATTTCCATCAAGAGCCTTCCCTTTCTATGGTAAGAGTCCTGGAAACCCACTGTCTAGTTGTGGGATCAGAGGCACAGCTCTGGGGCATCTCCACCATGGCCTGGACCCTCCTCTGCTCACCCTCCCCACTCTCTGCATAGATGCTTCTTCCCAGGGAATAAGCTCCATGGAACCAGGGGTCAGCCTGGCGCTGACCTTGAGCTCAGTGCAGGGAGTGATGCAGGGTGTGGGGCTATGGGAATGAGACCCTTATTCTCAGTCTCACGTCTCCTGTCTCCTCTTTCAGGCTCTGTGGCCTCCTCTCAGCTGACTCAGCTGCCTGCAGTGTCTGTGGCTTTGGGATGTACGGCCATGATCATCTGCCAGGGAAATAGCATAGGTGACTCTGATACAAACTCATACCAGTAGAAGCCAGGTCAGGTCCCTGCTAATCTATGGTGACAGCAACTGGCCCTCAGTGATTCCTAAGCAATTTTCTGACTCCATATCAGAGGACATGGCCACCTTGATTATTAATGTGGCACAGGATGGAAACAAGGCTGATTACTGTTGCTCATGGGACAGCACTGCTTCTCATCTCACAGTGACATGGCACACAGTGAAGGGAGATGCCAACTCCTTCCCATCTGTGTCATTCTCTCCCTTCAACCTCAAGAGGACTGTGGTCACGGCCATCAGCAGGTCTGGCCCAGTTCATTCAGACTGGAGACCCCCAGGCTGCCCTTCCCTCCAGTCCTCCAGGCAGGCTCATTAGATGGTAAATCAGGAGTGGATACACAAACTATTATTATCATCATATTCCAATTTTTCATGAAGTAGAAGAAGGACTGAACATGTTAAGTAGAAGCATAGAATACCAAAAAAGAACTAATTGAGCTTGTACAGCTAATAACTGCAATGTCTGTCACTTTAAAAACATACAGGAGGTGATTGACAATAGATTAGATGATGTAAAACAAAAGATTAGCAAACTTAATAATGTAGCACTAGAAAATATTCAAAATGCAG
>NW_022320685.1:0-6216 GCF_002776525.5 Piliocolobus tephrosceles
CTGCATTTTGAATATTTTCTAGTGCTACATTATTAAGTTTGCTAATCTTTTGTTTTACATCATCTAATCTATTGTCAATCACCTCCTGTATGTTTTTAAAGTGACAGACATTGCAGTTATTAGCTGTACAAGCTCAATTAGTTCTTTTTTGGTATTCTATGCTTCTACTTAACATGTTCAGTCCTTCTTCTACTTCATGAAAAATTGGAATATGATGATAATAATAGTTTGTGTATCCACTCCTGATTTACCATCTAATGAGCCTGCCTGGAGGACTGGAGGGAAGGGCAGCCTGGGGGTCTCCAGTCTGAATGAACTGGGCCAGACCTGCTGATGGCCGTGACCACAGTCCTCTTGAGGTTGAAGGGAGAGAATGACACAGATGGGAAGGAGTTGGCATCTCCCTTCACTGTGTGCCATGTCACTGTGAGATGAGAAGCAGTGCTGTCCCATGAGCAACAGTAATCAGCCTTGTTTCCATCCTGTGCCACATTAATAATCAAGGTGGCCATGTCCTCTGATATGGAGTCAGAAAATTGCTTAGGAATCACTGAGGGCCAGTTGCTGTCACCATAGATTAGCAGGGACCTGACCTGGCTTCTACTGGTATGAGTTTGTATCAGAGTCACCTATGCTATTTCCCTGGCAGATGATCATGGCCGTACATCCCAAAGCCACAGACACTGCAGGCAGCTGAGTCAGCTGAGAGGAGGCCACAGAGCCTGAAAGAGGAGACAGGAGACGTGAGACTGAGAATAAGGGTCTCATTCCCATAGCCCCACACCCTGCATCACTCCCTGCACTGAGCTCAAGGTCAGCGCCAGGCTGACCCCTGGTTCCATGGAGCTTATTCCCTGGGAAGAAGCATCTATGCAGAGAGTGGGGAGGGTGAGCAGAGGAGGGTCCAGGCCATGGTGGAGATGCCCCAGAGCTGTGCCTCTGATCCCACAACTAGACAGTGGGTTTCCAGGACTCTTACCATAGAAAGGGAAGGCTCTTGATGGAAATCTACTTCTCTTCCTGTTGTGGTCTTGTTGGGTGGCTCCTTGGTGAGCCGAGAAGGATAAGGGCTTAATTGAGTGTATAAAAATATGCCCTGACTCCATGTCTGTACCCAGTTTCCTCAGACTGTCTCTGGTGTTGAGTGAGGAAGTGCTGCCCGCACCATATTCACACACACCCCCCTCAGTTCATGTCTTAGGTATTCATAGGCATAGACAAGAACCCAGACATCCTCTGTTGATGTGAATATCCATGGGGAAGGAAGCTCCAACATAAATCCTTCTTGACGTGTTCTCGTCATGGACCTTAAAGTTTCTTCAGCTCTCACAGCCCTGTCTTGATCATCCAGCAGCTGATCTGGGTAATGGAGTTGAGTTGATCTTGAACAGGAGATAGTAGAAACGGGACATGCTGGGGGAGGTCAGAGTTCCATGATGAGACTCAGTGAAATTGCTCCTAGCATCTTGGAGATTATTATTTTTATATGTTAAAAAATATAAAAATTGAACTCATAAATGGTGGGTGACAGGTCAAGATTCATGTCCTTTCTTGGGGCAGAGCCTGGTGATGGAGCACAGGGCACAATGAGACTCTGGGACACGGTCCTGTCATCCTAGCCACTCTCTCAGGGTCCTTTTCCTGCCTGGGCTGCTCTGGTCTCTCCCAGCATGGTCCCCACAGACTGTTGTGGAGGAAACAGAAAGGTGAGTTTTCAAAATGGCTTCCATCATGGCCTGCATCTTCCTCTGCCTAGGGGTGTCTTCGGGGAAGAAAGTCAGAGGTCTCAGGGTACTGGAGAGGAACCCAGGGCTGCTGACTCTGAGGAGAAAGGGGAGGTGGGAGGTTTTGGCCTCACTTCCCCTTTGCCTGTGTCACTGTGGCTCAACCGTACTGGCCATCAATCGTGTGGCTCTCTCCACAGTAATACTCAGCCTCATCGTCAGACTGGAGGTTGGAGATGGTGAGGTAGCGGTCAGCCCCAGAACTGGAGCCCAAGAAGCGATCAGGGATTCCGTCCCCCTTGCTGTGGGTGCCATCACTGTTAACCTTCATTATATACCAGGGAGACCTCCCTGGTCTCTGTTGATACCAGATAATATAGTAGTTGCTGTGCTCACTGCTCAGGGTGCAGGTGAGCTTGACAGAGGCTCCCAACGAAGCAGATGCAGACGGGGCCTGAGTCAGCACAGGCAGAGCACAGAGACCTGAAAACATAGAATTTCATGAATGATGCTGAATGCACAGGAGAACTGGAAAGAATGCCCCTGAGGACTGGAGCTCATGGGAAAATAGCAGGGAAGGGGTTTCCCTGAATTCCCTGGGGATATTCTGACCTGTGGAGAAAATGAAGGGCAGGAGGTAGAAGGAGACCCAGGCCATGGTTGGAGGGACTTCCAAGAGCTCTACTCAAGGCTGCCCAGTGGAACCTGGACACTGTCAGCTCCTGTCTTATCCTCTTCTTGAAGCTCAAGAAGGGAGGAGCTTTGAATGCAAATCTGCTCTCCACTTTCCAGCATATCTGAGCTACTGTCTGAGCTCTGAGTCTGAGGACTTCATGTTGGCAATTTCTCAAGTTCAGAAGAAGGACCAGGTGGGTGTCATGAATGGAGCATGAATTTTACCCAATAGAAGGGGCCTCAAAGGAAGCATCAAGTCATACCCTTTGCACTTGAGCCTACCAGGGGAGTCATTAGGGTCCTCAAAACAAGGCCCACAGTGCCCTCTAGTGCATACAGGAGGAATGCCATCCTCCATGTATCCGGAGCTCAAGCAGAATGACTGCTTTGAGGTATTAGTATGTGCCAGGCCCTTTGGAGAGAGTGTCTTACAGGCGCCACCTCAACCACACATTCACAATAGCCCCACAGCAAGCATACGCTTAAGACACGACCTCTCCTTTAGTGTACTGATGGGAGAACCAACATCAGGAGGTTACAAGATTTATCAAATCCTCCCAGAGAGTACTGAGTGGAGTCAGGATTTCATCCATCCTCAGAGCCTGACCTTCCACTCCTCCCTACCCTGTCTCCTACTTCTTCCCCATCATCTTCTCCTCCCTCATCCACGACCCTGGACCCACTTATCACACCCTACATTTATTAATCAGGTGCCCTGTCCTCTGAGTCCCTTGGACACAGGTGTGGATGCTCCCTCTGCTGCCTTCATGGCAAGTGACAGAGGAGCGTGTGTTAGCAGTGACATCGGGGACATCCAGATATGTGGTCATGCTCCTCATGCCAGGCTCCTCTCCAGGCAAGTTAGGCTTAGGATTCCATTTCTAACAAGGTAAAGGGTATTAAATTTGGACAACTGTGACATTAGATACTGAAGCATTTTAACCTTAATAAATACGAGTGGTGGGAGAATATTTCCTACCTAATATCTTAGAGACATGTATTGCTTTTCAACCTAGAACTACTAAGGATGTGATGAAATGAATTCATTAACAAAACACTGGTTCATTAGAAATAGAAATAATGTATGAAGCCCAAGGCGTCCATGGGTACAGACAGATGCCTCAACACATTGCACTTTGGAGTTTGGTGTAAAGAGATAACTGAAATAAGATGAGGCCATATGACACCAATATGCCTGTTCCTGTACTTGGTTGAGCATGTCACTACAGCTCCGCCAAGCCCTTTCCAACCAATGCTTCCACTCCTCCTGTCACTTGACACCTCAGAGTCTCCACATTGTTTCCTGCTGACCACTCAGGCAGGTCAGTTCTGACACCCTTGCTTGTGGGTCCTGATACAGGATTGGATGTAACTTGGTAAGATCACCCTGGGAAAATACACCTTCATAAAAATGATTGATGCTTGTGAGTTAGACAAAAACAGCCCTTTGTGAAGAATAGCAACACACTCACCTTCAATACTATATTCCTCATGATCAGCCCTCTTTCATCTAGATCTATGTATAAACTATAACTTCCTACTTTTAGTTGTTTTTTTTTGTAAGTCTTCCCACTGAAAGGGATCCTTGGAGCACAATTCACAGGGACCATTGCCATTCATTCCACTGACCAATAGGAAAAAATGCCTTTGATGGCTCAGACTTCGAACTGGAAGTTATGGTCCATGTCTTTGAGAAGGGAAGAAGCGTGAAACACATTGTAAACATTCCCTAGTTTCTGAGAGTCCTCCGTATTTCTATTTTGGTTGGAAAATGGAACAGCCATTCTTCCCTAGGGAGGCCTTCTGTGTCATAGGACTCTCCATTGCCCCAAGCTGGTTCTAAGTAAGTACTGGAGGGGCTGTGATCCAAATGGACCATCATTTATGTGGATCTGCTCTCTCCAATATAGCAATCATGAGTCCCAGGGAGCTGCTGAGTCCTTGAAGTGTGGATAGTTCAAGTTAAGATGTGATGTGGGGCTAAAACAAACCAGATTTTGAAAGGTTTTAGGAAAATAACAAAATGTCTCAGTATTTTTATGTTGATTACATACTGAAATAATGTTTGGATAAGCTCAGTTAAAGAAAATATAATATGAAAGTTACTTCCACCCATTCTTTACTACTTTTAAAATGTGGCTACTGAAAAGTTTTAAAGTCATTGATATTATATTCCTAGTAGACTCCTCAGCACCGGAGAATTCCCACTGCATTGCAATTCACTGCAAATATGAGTTACTTGATTTTAAAAAGTACAGAGAAGTCTCTGGAGTCTTAGGAAGATGCCAATGTTTTGCCTTAAAGCACAATGACAGGCCCACAAGGTGTTGTTAGAGAACAGGGTCTCTGGGACTGGAAGACCTCAGGTTCTGCTCCTGGGTCAGCCGCTTTCTAGTTCTGATGTCAGTCAAATTCCTTTTCCTTTCTTTGCCTTAGCTTTCTCATGTCTCAAAATCTGTATCACAGATTCTCCAACTGGAAATGGAGAGATAATGACAATATTTGGCTCATGGAGCGGTTGATATTGAGTGATTTAATAAATATAAATTGTTTTGAAGAGTGCTTGATAAGAAACACGTAAGAATGAATAATTAAACATTATTCATCCTCCTACTATTTCTGCCCTAATCATTATCCTTATTCTTACGATAGTACAAAGGTAGTAAAGATAGAAGGAGATTATTTAGGAAAACAGAAAAGTTTTGAGTTTGGGACATTTGGCACTGACAACCCTTCCTTTCAACACTCAGTGCACATGTACACATATGTACACACATAAATGCACAGTCAACACACAGCTCACACATGGCACAAATTGTGCACAGCCTCCCAGCTTACTGTCCTATTTAGTGGGCTTTCTATTGCAGGGACCAGGACTGGTTCTCAGAGATATCACCAGGATGTGTCCCAGTAGGACTACAGCAAAATCCCTTTATAGTGTTCAGGTGCTGTGACGCATATTACTCCCCCATTTCTTCTCTAGAGCTGGCCTTGCTTGTGACTTCCTGGTTCTGTGAGAAGGCACCCAGTTCCGCAGAAACTGTCAAGATGATCTGCACAAATTTGGCAATCAGTTTATGATCTGTGACTGTTCACAGTAGGCAGTGTAGAGACCTGAATGGGCAGATGGGGATTGCTGGCCAATAGGGCAGTGCTGGTGCCATGGAGGAAAAGAGGCCCTGGGGGCAGAAAGCAGGGTCACCTCACACTGTTTACTCCAGGTTATTCCGTTGAGGCACAAGGGGGCGTTTAATGGGATCTCAGGATGCCAAGTCCATAGCAGAGCTGAGCTAGGCTTAGGACAACCAAAAACTGTCCCTGGGGGAGAGAAGCTGATAAGCTTAGTGTCCCAGGAAGACTTGGTCAGGGAGGCAGCTGCACTGAGCCCCATGCACTGAAGGAAGGGAATCTTGCCTCACAGCCTGGCTGGGAGTCCATGGGAGAAACTCTTACCCACATGTCAGAGATTCACTCACTCTGGTGATGGTCAGAGAGCATGGGTGGATCCTGGACATTCGGGGAATATTTTCAGCTGGTGGCTAATATAACTCATTACCTACCCTGGTTTGATTCCTCTGGAACCAGCATGGGCATCTACTTGGGACGACTGGGAAGGTGAAGGAGTCCCTCTTTAAAAAGCAGGGGATGATGTCTCCCATGTCGGCATGAAGAGGATGAGAAGGACAACCAGAAAAGATGTCCCTCAAGATGGATGAGAGAGAAGTCATTTTTCAGAGGGCCTGGGGTCCTTCTGGTCTATCGGGTAGTGCCCCACCTAAGAGATTGGTGGTGCATATCCCACCTGCAGAGCCCCAAG
>NW_022320686.1:0-1486 GCF_002776525.5 Piliocolobus tephrosceles
GAGGTTGCAGTGAGCCAAGATCCTGCTACTGCACTCCAGTATGGGTGACAGAGTGAGACGTCTCAAAAAAAAAAAAAAAAGGACCTTTGTGAGATTCATCCCCATTGTTGCATGTATCAAAAGTGCATTATTTTTCATAGCTGTGCTGCTTTCTGTAAGTATGCCTCAATGTATTTACCCATTCTACTGCTGATACACAGTTGGGTTATTTCTAGTTCTGACTTATTACGAATAATATTCTTATACTGCATACAGTATATTTTTGCGATGGATAAATGCATCCATTTCTACTGGGCACATAACACAGGAAGTCATATTATACTTATGACTTTATTAGGAACTGCCAAACAGTTTTCCAAAGTAGTTGTACCATTTTATATTACATCTACATTTACACAACCCACTATACATCAGTTCCTTTTGCTCATCTTGCCAAAACTTGGTACTACGGTTCTCTTTAACTTATTCTGGTGGGGTGCGATGGTTTTGATATTTTCTTAAACATACTTCTTATATACTCTTGCTTCATTGATACTGTTTTTCTCCCAATAAATTATTCCTAAAATTGTAATGACTACTGAATTCAGAAATGTTATGATTTACTATTCAGTCAAGAACTTGCTGCTGGGCGCGGTGGCTCAAGCCTGTAATCCCAGCACTTTGGGAGGCCGAGACGGGCAGATCACGAGGTCAGGAGATCGAGATTATCCTGGCTAACACGGTGAAACCCCGTCTCTACTAAAAAATGCAAAAAACTAGCCGGGCGAGGTGGCAGGCGCCTGTAGTCCCGGCTACTCGGGAGGCTGAGGCAGGAGAATGGCGTAAACCCGGGAGGCGGAGCTTGCAGTGAGCTGAGATCCGGCCACTGCACTCCAGCCTGGGCGACAGAGCGAGACTCCGTCTCAAAAAAAAATAAAAATAAAAAAGAACTTGCTATCAAAGTTCATTTAGTCTTATTTGTCTTCCTTCTGCCTCCATTTCTTAAACACCTCCAGGTAAGAACACTTTAATTCATTTATCACTTTGTCTTTATACAAATAAATAACTTGCCAATTACAAATCTTGCTACTTTGGAATATCCTTCATCTCATTAATACATTGCTACTTCTTGTGTAAGTTTGCTGACAGGATGTTACATACAATAAAAAAAAATACATCTTCCCTGTAAAGCCTATTCGTGACAATAAATCCTTCAAACAATTCCACTTCTAAAAATAATTCTTCTGTGTAGTATTCAACAATGTTAAATATTTCAAAAAAATGCAATGTTGGTGCAGCTAGCTAACCAACACTTACTTTGCCACCTTGTTATTAAAATCTGTCGTAACAATCTGTGTAGCTAGGAAGGGAGCCACAAATGTCACATAATCAGGATTTTCCATATTACTTTTAATCATGGGATTATTTTGCTCAAATGCTGAACTATCAGGATTTCCAGACTACTGAATGCCAGATAAGTAATGGGAGTTTATCATTACTCTGATAA
>NW_022320687.1:0-3365 GCF_002776525.5 Piliocolobus tephrosceles
CCACCTCAGCCTCCCAAAGTGCTGTGATTACAAGCATGAGCCACTGCGCCCGGCCTAGTATTTTTTGTAGAGACAGCATTTCACCATGTTGCCCAGGCTGGGAGCTATCTCCCTTCTTACAATGATCCTGAGAAAAGAACTTTTATCTGAGGAATGCAAGTCAGGCCAGGAGAGACATTAAAATGAGACTGAAATCAGGCCCTACTCCCCACTTTGAACTGTGCATTCATCTCTTGAAATTGCTTGCTGTTGCACAAATAGCTATAAGTTAACTCAATAATGCCATAACAGACACTACAGCCCACAGTCTATAGCTTAACAATGTTATTTCTGTAAACCAATGAGAATTCCTGACAAACAACTTCACGTCAGTCCACTCCCTGTCCCCCCACTTTTGCTTTCAAAACGCCACCTGTAACTGCTACTAATTGAAGTGTACATTCAGGGCAACTTGACTTTCTGCTCTCAGGTTGCAATCTTTAAGCTCGGCCCACATAAATTCTCTACTTACATTAATTTTGCCCAAGCTGCTTATTTTTAAGTCGACAATCCTATGGGGTATGTACCCTTATTATGCTCATTTGAAAGAAAAGAAGACTGAGGCACAAAGAACTGGGCTAAAGTCACACTGCGGAGTGTGGAACTGGGCTAAGAGCGGAGGCAGTCTGGCTCCTGAGCCAGGGCTCTCGCTGCCCTGCCACCTGGCAGAGATGAGATCAAGCTGAGGAAAAGCTTGTCACGGTTAAGCTGAGGAAAAACTCAAGCCCTTTCCACCAACCTACGCTGCTTCCAAACTAGCTTGCCTCAAAGCCTGCTCCAGGCTGTTGAAAAACAAAACCAACACTCCCCCACCTCAACCCTACTACGCCCCTCTTCAGCCACTGGTTTCTCCCTCTTCCCCGTCATAATTGCACTTTCTTCTTGGCTCACTGTAATCTCCGCCTCCCGGTTCAAGCGATTCTCGTGTCTCAGCCTCCCAGGTAGCTGGGATTACAGGTGAGTGCCACCATGCCCAGCTAATTTTTGTATTTTTAGTAGAGACGGATTTTTGCCATGTTAACCAGGCTGGTCTCGAACTCCTGACCTCAGGTGATCTGCTCTCCTTGGCTTCCCAAAGTGCTGGGATTACAGATGTGGACCACTGTGCCCAGCCAAGAATAAGAAATTGATTGTAAGGCCAGGCACGGTGGCTCACGCCTGTAATCCCAGCACTTTGGGAGGCCGAGGTGGGTGAATCACGAGGTCAGGAGTTCGAAACCAGCCTGGCCAATATGGTGAAACCTTGTCTCTACTAAAAATACAAAAATTAGCTGGGCATGGTGGCATGCGCCTGTAGTCCCAGCTTACTTGGGAGGCTGAGGCAGGAGAATTGCTTGAACCCAGGAGGCAGAGGTTGTAGTGAGCCAAGATCACGCTAGTGCACTCTAGCCTGGACAACAGAGCAAGACTCTGTCTCAAAAAAATAAAATAAAAATAAAAAAAGAATTGATTGTAAGTTATCTGAAAGTTATAAGCTAAAGAAAAAATGTGTCTGTCTGAAGGAGGATGGTTAACATCAGACACAGAGAAACAGAAATTCAAGAGAAAAAGTAAAGAGTTGCCACAGCCTACCAGTGCAATTGAGTCCAAGAGCCTCACTCAGCTTACTGAATTGTCTGAAGTTAGCTTTGTCAGGTGTCTAAGTCTGAATCCCCACGTCCTACCCTTGCCCAGCAGTGGAACGAGGAGAGGCAGGGCTCCTACCCGGGCTCCTGCAACTAGAGGAGCTTAGCAGGATGAGTCAAGGAGCAAGTCCAGACTGAAATTCATTAGAGAGAAGCTGCAAATTAAGCCTCAAGGAGACCAAGGGCAAATGCTAAAACAGAGAGTCAGACACCAGACCACAAATGGATGCAAAGCTGGGCTATGAAGCTGAGAGTTTATTGTCAGTCAGAGACACAGTCAGGCGAATGTAAATCATACACAAGAGCAATGCGATTAAACAATCTTAGGGTGGGTTCTTGGGGCTCTAGGTGTGTGGGGGTGTTTTAAAGTCTGCATTCAGGGCAGGCAGTTTAGCACTGCAGTGGAGATGATACATCAGGCTATCATTGCTTGATGTCTCTCGACATTACAGCCATCCAGCTAGAAACTTTGCTCTGGTTCAATGGTCACTAAGCAACTTCTTGATTAAAATGTGGCCTCCCACGTGGATGTGCTTTACCAAGAGATAATGGGCTGGCTAGCCAGCATGAGTAGTCCTTCTCTCCTGGCCATTATTTCTCACTGTAATATTTTCTCAAAATGAAATATACTTGATTACATTCTCTTATTACAAAAGTAATATATGCTAATTATAGAAAATATAGACAGGCAAAGAGGGAGCATAAAGATCATCCATAATCATCCAATCCACCAGAACAACTACTGTTAAGAGCTTCATATTAGTTTTTGTTTTTGTTTTTTTTTCTGAGACAGAATCTTGCTGTCACCCAGGCTGGCAAGCAGTGGTGTGATCTCAGGTAACTGCAACCTCTGCTTCCCGGGTTCAAGTGATTCTCCTGCCTCAGCCTCCAGAGTAGCTGGGACTACAGGCACGTGCCACCACGCTTGGCTAATTTCTTTTGTATTTTTAGTAGACACAAAGTCTCACTATGTTGGCCAGGCAGGTCTTCAACTCCTGGCTTCAAGTGATCCGCCTGCCTCAGCCTCCCAAAGTGCTGGGATTACAGGAGTGAGCCACTGCGCCCAGCTCATGAGTACATTTTCGTAAAATACTTTTAAAAATATTTTAATGAAGAGAGGGTGGGTCTTGCTATTGTTGCCCAGACTGGTTTCGAACTCCTGGGCTCAAGCAATCCTCCCACCTTAGCTTCCCAAGCAGCTGGGACTACAGAAGCATGCCACGATGCTAGGCTAATTTTTACTTTTTGTGGAGACAGAGTTTTGCCATGTCTCCCAGGTTGGACTTGAACTCCTGGGCTCAAACCATCCACCTGCCTCAGCCTCCTAAAGTGCTGGGATTGTAGGCATGAGCCACCACACCTGGCCCATTACTAAATTTCTGAACTGAAGCTTTTTGCCCCATTTTTATGTGTTAGGGAAACTGAGTCTTGGAGAGACTAAGATACATTTCAGTGGTCACAAAATCTCATAAGCAAAGTTGTAGAGCGAGGATTTGAAATTAAGGTTATCTGGCTCTGAGCTTCACCACTTCCACCCTTGTCACTTGACTTCTTAAACCTTAAAGTGACCCTCAGCCTAATAGTAGTCCTTAAATTTCTGGAAGAAGTACAGTCAGTTTGGTACTGGCTTGGACAATGGAATATTCATTCAGTGTGAGACAAACCATTGACCTATACCTTCTTAGCTGGGAAATGAGTTTC
>NW_022320688.1:0-1486 GCF_002776525.5 Piliocolobus tephrosceles
TTATCAGAGTAATGATAAACTCCCATTACTTATCTGGCATTCAGTAGTCTGGAAATCCTGATAGTTCAGCATTTGAGCAAAATAATCCCATGATTAAAAGTAATATGGAAAATCCTGATTATGTGACATTTGTGGCTCCCTTCCTAGCTACACAGATTGTTACGACAGATTTTAATAACAAGGTGGCAAAGTAAGTGTTGGTTAGCTAGCTGCACCAACATTGCATTTTTTTGAAATATTTAACATTGTTGAATACTACACAGAAGAATTATTTTTAGAAGTGGAATTGTTTGAAGGATTTATTGTCACGAATAGGCTTTACAGGGAAGATGTATTTTTTTTTATTGTATGTAACATCCTGTCAGCAAACTTACACAAGAAGTAGCAATGTATTAATGAGATGAAGGATATTCCAAAGTAGCAAGATTTGTAATTGGCAAGTTATTTATTTGTATAAAGACAAAGTGATAAATGAATTAAAGTGTTCTTACCTGGAGGTGTTTAAGAAATGGAGGCAGAAGGAAGACAAATAAGACTAAATGAACTTTGATAGCAAGTTCTTTTTTATTTTTATTTTTTTTTGAGACGGAGTCTCGCTCTGTCGCCCAGGCTGGAGTGCAGTGGCCGGATCTCAGCTCACTGCAAGCTCCGCCTCCCGGGTTTACGCCATTCTCCTGCCTCAGCCTCCCGAGTAGCCGGGACTACAGGCGCCTGCCACCTCGCCCGGCTAGTTTTTTGCATTTTTTAGTAGAGACGGGGTTTCACCGTGTTAGCCAGGATAATCTCGATCTCCTGACCTCGTGATCTGCCCGTCTCGGCCTCCCAAAGTGCTGGGATTACAGGCTTGAGCCACCGCGCCCAGCAGCAAGTTCTTGACTGAATAGTAAATCATAACATTTCTGAATTCAGTAGTCATTACAATTTTAGGAATAATTTATTGGGAGAAAAACAGTATCAATGAAGCAAGAGTATATAAGAAGTATGTTTAAGAAAATATCAAAACCATCGCACCCCACCAGAATAAGTTAAAGAGAACCGTAGTACCAAGTTTTGGCAAGATGAGCAAAAGGAACTGATGTATAGTGGGTTGTGTAAATGTAGATGTAATATAAAATGGTACAACTACTTTGGAAAACTGTTTGGCAGTTCCTAATAAAGTCATAAGTATAATATGACTTCCTGTGTTATGTGCCCAGTAGAAATGGATGCATTTATCCATCGCAAAAATATACTGTATGCAGTATAAGAATATTATTCGTAATAAGTCAGAACTAGAAATAACCCAACTGTGTATCAGCAGTAGAATGGGTAAATACATTGAGGCATACTTACAGAAAGCAGCACAGCTATGAAAAATAATGCACTTTTGATACATGCAACAATGGGGATGAATCTCACAAAGGTCCTTTTTTTTTTTTTTTTGAGACGTCTCACTCTGTCACCCATACTGGAGTGCAGTAGCAGGATCTTGGCTCACTGCAACCTC
>NW_022320689.1:0-2484 GCF_002776525.5 Piliocolobus tephrosceles
CCCCCCCTCCCCCGACATGCCCGTGCCCCGCCTATTGCCCTTCCACTCCTAGAAAAGTCGCTCCCAGCAGATGCGCCGGGGGCGGGCTTTCTCAGCCCCTACTCTTGTCCAGACTGTATTAGAAACTCCGCCTTCCCCCAGCTCCGGTCCCTGAAGCTAGATGACCAAAGAATAAATTTGCAGTTTTGCTTTTAGCCTTGCCTACTCGCTGGTTCTTTTGTGCCCACTCTGGTGGTCTTAGAAAAACAAATCAGTTGGTGCCGAAGACCCGGGAGGAGACCCCTCCTCAGGCCTCTAGGGATTGAGGAACCTCCTCCTGCTTCCACACTGCAGAGGGACCAGGACCTGAGACCCGCTTCCCTCACTCTCACGGCCTCTCTGGGGTAAGTGCCCTTGTCTCCTCTTTACCTCCCTCGGCCAAAATCCTGCGCAGGTCCGAGGTCCATTTTGAGCCACCAAGTGGCTCGGGAGACCTGTTCAGGACGGGAGACGTCCGCCTGAAGGTAATCTCCACTTTGGCTCCATGAGCCTCCAGTCTGTCTCTGCTGGTTCTAAAGGACGCTTTGAAGCCAGGCAGAGATCGACTTCCATTTCCATTGTGTCCATTGTGTCGGTAGAGGAAACAAATGGGAAACCCCCCCAGTCCAAATTTCCAAAGAGCACCCCCTTAGGGTGCCTCCTAGCCAATTTAAAAACCTTACAGCTTGAACAAGACCTTAGGAGACAAGGCCTTAGGAGGAAGTGGTTAATTTTCCTTTCCACTGTGGCGTGATCAACCTCAGCAATTTCTGCCAGCGGCTAGGCAAGTGGTCCGAAATTAATTACATACAAGGCTTTTGGGCCTTAAGCTCTCCTCCCTATACTCCTCCTTCTCTCCACCCCCTTCCTTCCTGCCCAGACTCCTCCTCCTCCCCCCATCCAGACTCCTCCTTCCTCCTCCTTATCTACTAGTAATCCACTGGGTCCCGTGCCTCCTTCGGGGCCCCCAACTGGCTGTCTTGAGTCCCCTATCTCTGCCCACACCCTCCTACAGTGTTAGCACCTTTGTGAGAGGTGGCTGGGGCGGAGGGGGTGGGGTAGTCAGAGTACATGTCCCTTTTTCATTGGCCGATCTTTCCAAAATTGAGAAGCGTTTAGGTGATTTCTCAGCTAATCCTACCATATACATAAAGGAATTTAGACACCTTTGTCAGGCCTATGACTTAACTTGGCATGACCTCCAGGTTATCCTAGCCTCTACCCTAAACTGACTGAGGTTCTAACCCAATATACCCGGTTAGATCCGGCCTCCCCCACAGGGGCCACCATTTTGGCATCTTATATCATTTCTCAAAAAGCTCCTGACATTCGTAAAAGAAAAAAAACTTCAAAAGGTAGAGGATGGTCCTCAGACACCAATACCAGACCTAGTTAAATTAGCCTTTAAGGTCTATAACTCCAGAGAGGAGACGGCAAGCTCGCCTTGAACAGAAGGTTCAGCTCCTAGCAGCGGCTTTATAGCCCAGTCGTAACCCCAGACCAGAGAGCACACACCCCACAGACTCCAAGGCTGCAAAAAGAGCCTGCTATATAAGTGCGGCAAGGCAGGACACTATGCCAACAGGTGTCCACAGGGTCCCCGAGCCCCAACGCAGCCTTGCTATAAGTGCAAGGCATCAGGACATTAGGCCAGTGAATGTCCTAACCTTCGTCCACCAGCAAGCTCCTGCCCTGCTTGCCAGCAGGGAGGACACTGGAAGTCTGATTGCCCCCACCCTGAGAACAGGTGCTGCGTCTCCACGTGACCCCCTTTCCCAGGATCCTGGGAGGTCCTTCCAGCTCCTACATCTGGACGACGACAACTGAAGTTGCCGAGACTCGGGGACCCCCATCACCCTCGCCGAGCCGCAGGTAACTCTCCTGGTAGTGGGTAAGACAATTAATTTTTTAATCAAAAGCGAGGCTACCTATTCTGTTTTGCCGTCCTTCTCTGGACCTAGCCTTCCATCCAATATCTCTGTAGTAGGAGTAAGTGGAAAGCCATCCACTCCACGAAAAACTCCACTCCTTAATTGCTGCCTGGCCAACAACTACTTTGCGCACTCGTTCCTCATTCCCAGCTCAAAAGGGCCCCTACCAAAAGCAATCAGTGGAAATCAGTTTGGCTTTCCCCCACTCGCCTCAAACTTACTAAATTTTCTTAACTATCTCATACTCCCCAACCTTGCCAGGACCTTCCTTCTGGGTTTTGCCCATATTCCAACAAATGCTTTCATTCCTCATTCCTATACTAATACTGTGCCTTATTTTATTCTTCATCCATACGTCCAAATACCAACCATGGGCCCCGACCTTAACGATGCCCCTTAACAGCAGGAAGTAGCCAGACAGACCACGGCACCCCTTTATCACTATTATCAATAAAAGGTTGGACTGTTTGGACTAACGGAGGCAGGATGGTGCACTTCTGGGTTCTTCTTCACCACCAACTCTTCCCGTGTGTGC
>NW_022320690.1:0-2484 GCF_002776525.5 Piliocolobus tephrosceles
GCACACACGGGAAGAGTTGGTGGTGAAGAAGAACCCAGAAGTGCACCATCCTGCCTCCGTTAGTCCAAACAGTCCAACCTTTTATTGATAATAGTGATAAAGGGGTGCCGTGGTCTGTCTGGCTACTTCCTGCTGTTAAGGGGCATCGTTAAGGTCGGGGCCCATGGTTGGTATTTGGACGTATGGATGAAGAATAAAATAAGGCACAGTATTAGTATAGGAATGAGGAATGAAAGCATTTGTTGGAATATGGGCAAAACCCAGAAGGAAGGTCCTGGCAAGGTTGGGGAGTATGAGATAGTTAAGAAAATTTAGTAAGTTTGAGGCGAGTGGGGGAAAGCCAAACTGATTTCCACTGATTGCTTTTGGTAGGGGCCCTTTTGAGCTGGGAATGAGGAACGAGTGCGCAAAGTAGTTGTTGGCCAGGCAGCAATTAAGGAGTGGAGTTTTTCGTGGAGTGGATGGCTTTCCACTTACTCCTACTACAGAGATATTGGATGGAAGGCTAGGTCCAGAGAAGGACGGCAAAACAGAATAGGTAGCCTCGCTTTTGATTAAAAAATTAATTGTCTTACCCACTACCAGGAGAGTTACCTGCGGCTCGGCGAGGGTGATGGGGGTCCCCGAGTCTCGGCAACTTCAGTTGTCGTCGTCCAGATGTAGGAGCTGGAAGGACCTCCCAGGATCCTGGGAAAGGGGGTCACGTGGAGACGCAGCACCTGTTCTCAGGGTGGGGGCAATCAGACTTCCAGTGTCCTCCCTGCTGGCAAGCAGGGCAGGAGCTTGCTGGTGGACGAAGGTTAGGACATTCACTGGCCTAATGTCCTGATGCCTTGCACTTATAGCAAGGCTGCGTTGGGGCTCGGGGACCCTGTGGACACCTGTTGGCATAGTGTCCTGCCTTGCCGCACTTATATAGCAGGCTCTTTTTGCAGCCTTGGAGTCTGTGGGGTGTGTGCTCTCTGGTCTGGGGTTACGACTGGGCTATAAAGCCGCTGCTAGGAGCTGAACCTTCTGTTCAAGGCGAGCTTGCCGTCTCCTCTCTGGAGTTATAGACCTTAAAGGCTAATTTAACTAGGTCTGGTATTGGTGTCTGAGGACCATCCTCTACCTTTTGAAGTTTTTTTTCTTTTACGAATGTCAGGAGCTTTTTGAGAAATGATATAAGATGCCAAAATGGTGGCCCCTGTGGGGGAGGCCGGATCTAACCGGGTATATTGGGTTAGAACCTCAGTCAGTTTAGGGTAGAGGCTAGGATAACCTGGAGGTCATGCCAAGTTAAGTCATAGGCCTGACAAAGGTGTCTAAATTCCTTTATGTATATGGTAGGATTAGCTGAGAAATCACCTAAACGCTTCTCAATTTTGGAAAGATCGGCCAATGAAAAAGGGACATGTACTCTGACTACCCCACCCCCTCCGCCCCAGCCACCTCTCACAAAGGTGCTAACACTGTAGGAGGGTGTGGGCAGAGATAGGGGACTCAAGACAGCCAGTTGGGGGCCCCGAAGGAGGCACGGGACCCAGTGGATTACTAGTAGATAAGGAGGAGGAAGGAGGAGTCTGGATGGGGGGAGGAGGAGGAGTCTGGGCAGGAAGGAAGGGGGTGGAGAGAAGGAGGAGTATAGGGAGGAGAGCTTAAGGCCCAAAAGCCTTGTATGTAATTAATTTCGGACCACTTGCCTAGCCGCTGGCAGAAATTGCTGAGGTTGATCACGCCACAGTGGAAAGGAAAATTAACCACTTCCTCCTAAGGCCTTGTCTCCTAAGGTCTTGTTCAAGCTGTAAGGTTTTTAAATTGGCTAGGAGGCACCCTAAGGGGGTGCTCTTTGGAAATTTGGACTGGGGGGGTTTCCCATTTGTTTCCTCTACCGACACAATGGACACAATGGAAATGGAAGTCGATCTCTGCCTGGCTTCAAAGCGTCCTTTAGAACCAGCAGAGACAGACTGGAGGCTCATGGAGCCAAAGTGGAGATTACCTTCAGGCGGACGTCTCCCGTCCTGAACAGGTCTCCCGAGCCACTTGGTGGCTCAAAATGGACCTCGGACCTGCGCAGGATTTTGGCCGAGGGAGGTAAAGAGGAGACAAGGGCACTTACCCCAGAGAGGCCGTGAGAGTGAGGGAAGCGGGTCTCAGGTCCTGGTCCCTCTGCAGTGTGGAAGCAGGAGGAGGTTCCTCAATCCCTAGAGGCCTGAGGAGGGGTCTCCTCCCGGGTCTTCGGCACCAACTGATTTGTTTTTCTAAGACCACCAGAGTGGGCACAAAAGAACCAGCGAGTAGGCAAGGCTAAAAGCAAAACTGCAAATTTATTCTTTGGTCATCTAGCTTCAGGGACCGGAGCTGGGGGAAGGCGGAGTTTCTAATACAGTCTGGACAAGAGTAGGGGCTGAGAAAGCCCGCCCCCGGCGCATCTGCTGGGAGCGACTTTTCTAGGAGTGGAAGGGCAATAGGCGGGGCACGGGCATGTCGGGGGAGGGGGGG
>NW_022320691.1:0-2055 GCF_002776525.5 Piliocolobus tephrosceles
GGCCGAGGTCCATTTTGAGCCACCAAGTGGCTTGGAAGCCACCACGTGGCTTCGGAGAGCCTTGCAGGACGGAGACGTCCGCCTGAAGGTACCCTCCACTTTGGCTTCAAGAGCCTCCAGTCTGTCTCTGCTGGTTCCAAAGGACGCTTTGAAGCCAGGCAGAGATCCACTTCCATTTCCATTGTGTCCATTGTGTAAGTAAAGAGGAAACAAATGGGAAACCCCCAGTCCAAATTTCCAAAGAGCACCCCCTTAGGGTGCCTCCTAGCCAATTTAAAAACCTTACAGCTTGAACAAGACCTTAGGAGGAAGCGGTTAATTTTCCTTTCCACTGTGGCGTGATCGACCTCAGCAATTTCTGCCAGCGGCTAGGCAAGTGGTCTGAAATTTACATACAAGGCTTTTGGGCCTTGGGCTCTCTCCCTATACTCCTTCTCTCCACCCCCTCCCTTCCTGCCCAGACTCCTCCTCCTCCCCCCATCCAGACTCTCCTCCTTCCTCCTCCTTATCTACTAGTAATCCACTCGGTCCCGTGCCTCCTTCGGGGCCCCCAACTGGCTGTCTTGAGTCTCCTGTCTCTGCACACACCCACTCTAAGTGCCCTGCTGATGTCTCCACTCCTGCCCCACACCCTCCTACAGTGTTAGCGCCTTTGCGAGAGGTGGCTGGGGCGGAGGGGGTAGTCAGAGTACATGTCCCTTTTTTATTGGCCGATCTTTCCAAAATTGAGAAGCGTTTAGGTGATTTCTCAGCTAATCCTACCATATACATAAAGGAATTTAGACACCTTTGTCAGGCCTATGACTTAACTTGGCATGACCTCCAGGTTATCCTAACCTCTACCCTAAACTGACTGAGGTTCTAACCCAGTATACCCGGTTAGATCCGGCCTCCCCCACAGGGGCCACCATTTTGGCGTCTTATTTCATTTCTCAATCAGCTCCTGACATTCATAAAAAACTTCAAAAGGTAGAGGATGGTCCTCAGACACCAATACAAGACCTGGTTAAATTAGCCTTTAAGGTCTATAGCTCCAGAGAGGAGACGGCAGGCTCGCCTTGAACTGAAGTTACAGCTCCTAGCAGCGGCTTTACAGCCCAGTCGTAACCCCAGACCAGAGAGCACACACCCCTCAGACTCCAAAGCTACAAAAGGAGCCTGCCTGCTATAAGTGCGGCAAGGCAGGACACTATGCCAACAGGTGTCCGCAAGGTCCCCGAGCCCCAACGCAGCCTTGCTATAAGTGCAAGGCATCAGGACATTAGGCCAGTGAATGTCCTAACCCTCGTCCACCAGCAACCCCCTGCCTGCTTGCCAGCAGGGAGGAAACTGGAAGTCTGATTGCCCCACCCTGAGAACAGGTGCCGCGCCTCTACGTGACCCCCTTTCCCAGGATCCTGGGAGCTCCTTCCAGCTCCTACATCTGGACGATGACAACTGAAGGTGCCGAGACTCGGGGACCCCCATCACCCTCGCTAAGACGCGGGTAACTCTCCTGGTAGCGGGTAAGACAATTACTTTTTTAATCAACAGCGAGGCTACCTATTCTGTTTTGCCGTCCTTCTCTGGACCTAGCCTTCCATCCAATATCTCTGTAGTAGGTGTAGACGGAAAGCCATCCACTCCACAAAAACTCCAATCCTTAATTGCTGCCTGGCCAACAAGTACTTTGCGCACTCATTCCTCATTCCCAGCTAAAAAGGGCCCCTACGGAAAGCAATCAGTGGAAATCAGTTTGGCTTTCCCCCACTCGCCTCAAACTTACTAAATTTTCTTAACTATCTCATACTCCCCAACCTTGCCAGGACTATCCTTCTGGGTTTTGCCCATATTCCAACAAATGCTTCCATTCCTCATTCCTATACTAATACTGTGCCTTATTTTATTTTTCATCCGTGCGTCCAAATACCAACCATGGGCCCCGACCTTAACGACGCCCCTTAACAGCAGGAAGTAGCCAGACAGACCACGGCGCCCCTTTATCACTATTATCAATAAAAGGTTGGACTGTTTGGACGAACGGAGGCAAGATGGTGCACTTCCGGGTTCTTCTTC
>NW_022320692.1:0-2055 GCF_002776525.5 Piliocolobus tephrosceles
GAAGAAGAACCCGGAAGTGCACCATCTTGCCTCCGTTCGTCCAAACAGTCCAACCTTTTATTGATAATAGTGATAAAGGGGCGCCGTGGTCTGTCTGGCTACTTCCTGCTGTTAAGGGGCGTCGTTAAGGTCGGGGCCCATGGTTGGTATTTGGACGCACGGATGAAAAATAAAATAAGGCACAGTATTAGTATAGGAATGAGGAATGGAAGCATTTGTTGGAATATGGGCAAAACCCAGAAGGATAGTCCTGGCAAGGTTGGGGAGTATGAGATAGTTAAGAAAATTTAGTAAGTTTGAGGCGAGTGGGGGAAAGCCAAACTGATTTCCACTGATTGCTTTCCGTAGGGGCCCTTTTTAGCTGGGAATGAGGAATGAGTGCGCAAAGTACTTGTTGGCCAGGCAGCAATTAAGGATTGGAGTTTTTGTGGAGTGGATGGCTTTCCGTCTACACCTACTACAGAGATATTGGATGGAAGGCTAGGTCCAGAGAAGGACGGCAAAACAGAATAGGTAGCCTCGCTGTTGATTAAAAAAGTAATTGTCTTACCCGCTACCAGGAGAGTTACCCGCGTCTTAGCGAGGGTGATGGGGGTCCCCGAGTCTCGGCACCTTCAGTTGTCATCGTCCAGATGTAGGAGCTGGAAGGAGCTCCCAGGATCCTGGGAAAGGGGGTCACGTAGAGGCGCGGCACCTGTTCTCAGGGTGGGGCAATCAGACTTCCAGTTTCCTCCCTGCTGGCAAGCAGGCAGGGGGTTGCTGGTGGACGAGGGTTAGGACATTCACTGGCCTAATGTCCTGATGCCTTGCACTTATAGCAAGGCTGCGTTGGGGCTCGGGGACCTTGCGGACACCTGTTGGCATAGTGTCCTGCCTTGCCGCACTTATAGCAGGCAGGCTCCTTTTGTAGCTTTGGAGTCTGAGGGGTGTGTGCTCTCTGGTCTGGGGTTACGACTGGGCTGTAAAGCCGCTGCTAGGAGCTGTAACTTCAGTTCAAGGCGAGCCTGCCGTCTCCTCTCTGGAGCTATAGACCTTAAAGGCTAATTTAACCAGGTCTTGTATTGGTGTCTGAGGACCATCCTCTACCTTTTGAAGTTTTTTATGAATGTCAGGAGCTGATTGAGAAATGAAATAAGACGCCAAAATGGTGGCCCCTGTGGGGGAGGCCGGATCTAACCGGGTATACTGGGTTAGAACCTCAGTCAGTTTAGGGTAGAGGTTAGGATAACCTGGAGGTCATGCCAAGTTAAGTCATAGGCCTGACAAAGGTGTCTAAATTCCTTTATGTATATGGTAGGATTAGCTGAGAAATCACCTAAACGCTTCTCAATTTTGGAAAGATCGGCCAATAAAAAAGGGACATGTACTCTGACTACCCCCTCCGCCCCAGCCACCTCTCGCAAAGGCGCTAACACTGTAGGAGGGTGTGGGGCAGGAGTGGAGACATCAGCAGGGCACTTAGAGTGGGTGTGTGCAGAGACAGGAGACTCAAGACAGCCAGTTGGGGGCCCCGAAGGAGGCACGGGACCGAGTGGATTACTAGTAGATAAGGAGGAGGAAGGAGGAGAGTCTGGATGGGGGGAGGAGGAGGAGTCTGGGCAGGAAGGGAGGGGGTGGAGAGAAGGAGTATAGGGAGAGAGCCCAAGGCCCAAAAGCCTTGTATGTAAATTTCAGACCACTTGCCTAGCCGCTGGCAGAAATTGCTGAGGTCGATCACGCCACAGTGGAAAGGAAAATTAACCGCTTCCTCCTAAGGTCTTGTTCAAGCTGTAAGGTTTTTAAATTGGCTAGGAGGCACCCTAAGGGGGTGCTCTTTGGAAATTTGGACTGGGGGTTTCCCATTTGTTTCCTCTTTACTTACACAATGGACACAATGGAAATGGAAGTGGATCTCTGCCTGGCTTCAAAGCGTCCTTTGGAACCAGCAGAGACAGACTGGAGGCTCTTGAAGCCAAAGTGGAGGGTACCTTCAGGCGGACGTCTCCGTCCTGCAAGGCTCTCCGAAGCCACGTGGTGGCTTCCAAGCCACTTGGTGGCTCAAAATGGACCTCGGCC
>NW_022320693.1:0-1106 GCF_002776525.5 Piliocolobus tephrosceles
TTGTCCCATCAAAAATCCTGGACCTATGCCTAAAACACATGTCACAATCCCCAAACTTTTCAAAAATTGGTGCATGCTTTAACTTTAATCTTCAGGCCTCACTGGAGCTAGAGACAAGAGGGTAAAAAAGGCTGACAAAAGAAGTCCTGGTATCTTCTATGGTGGAAGAAGGAAACTAGCTAACGGGAAGAACAAATTAGAGAAAAATTGGAATGATAGAATAGGAACAAGGCAAAGGCTATAAAAAAAATTAAGCAGCAGTATCCTCTTGGGGGCCCCTTCCCCACACTATCTCAATGCAAATATCTGTCTGAAACGGTCCCTGGCTAAACTCCACCCATGGGTTGGCCAGTCTTGCCTTGACCAATAGCCTTGACAAGGCAACCTTGACCAATAGTCTTAGAGTATCAGGTGAGGCCAGGGGCCGGCGGCTGGCTAGGGATGAAGAATAAAAGGAAGCACCCTCCAGCAGTTCCACACACTCGCTTCTGGAACGGCTGAGATTATCAATAAGCTCCTAGTCCAGACGCCATGGGTCATTTCACAGAGGAGGACAAGGCTACTATCACAAGCCTGTGGGGCAAGGTGAATGTGGAAGATGCTGGAGGAGAAACCCTGGGAAGGTAGGCTCTGGTGACCAGGACAAGAAAGGGAAGGAAGGACCCTGTACCTGGCAAAAGTCCAGGCCGCTTCTCAAGATTTGTGGCACTTTCTGACTGTCAAATTGCTCTTGTTCAATCTCACAGGCTCCTGGTTGTCTACCCATGGACCCAGAGGTTCTTTGACAGCTTTGGCAACCTGTCCTCTGCCTCTGCCATCATGGGCAACCCCAAGGTCAAGGCACATGGCAAGAAGGTGCTGACTTCCTTGGGAGATGCCATAAAGAACCTGGATGATCTCAAGGGCACCTTTGCCCAGCTGAGTGAGCTGCACTGTGACAAGCTGCATGTGGATCCTGAGAACTTCAGGGTGAGTCCAGGAGTTTCAGCAGTTTCAGAGTTCAGTCTCAAGGCAACTTAGACAACTGAGTATTGATCTGAGGACAGCTGAATCTACCTGCTGGGTGTGAGCTATTTGAAGATACTGGGGTTGGGAGTGAAGAAACT
>NW_022320694.1:0-1106 GCF_002776525.5 Piliocolobus tephrosceles
AGTTTCTTCACTCCCAACCCCAGTATCTTCAAATAGCTCACACCCAGCAGGTAGATTCAGCTGTCCTCAGATCAATACTCAGTTGTCTAAGTTGCCTTGAGACTGAACTCTGAAACTGCTGAAACTCCTGGACTCACCCTGAAGTTCTCAGGATCCACATGCAGCTTGTCACAGTGCAGCTCACTCAGCTGGGCAAAGGTGCCCTTGAGATCATCCAGGTTCTTTATGGCATCTCCCAAGGAAGTCAGCACCTTCTTGCCATGTGCCTTGACCTTGGGGTTGCCCATGATGGCAGAGGCAGAGGACAGGTTGCCAAAGCTGTCAAAGAACCTCTGGGTCCATGGGTAGACAACCAGGAGCCTGTGAGATTGAACAAGAGCAATTTGACAGTCAGAAAGTGCCACAAATCTTGAGAAGCGGCCTGGACTTTTGCCAGGTACAGGGTCCTTCCTTCCCTTTCTTGTCCTGGTCACCAGAGCCTACCTTCCCAGGGTTTCTCCTCCAGCATCTTCCACATTCACCTTGCCCCACAGGCTTGTGATAGTAGCCTTGTCCTCCTCTGTGAAATGACCCATGGCGTCTGGACTAGGAGCTTATTGATAATCTCAGCCGTTCCAGAAGCGAGTGTGTGGAACTGCTGGAGGGTGCTTCCTTTTATTCTTCATCCCTAGCCAGCCGCCGGCCCCTGGCCTCACCTGATACTCTAAGACTATTGGTCAAGGTTGCCTTGTCAAGGCTATTGGTCAAGGCAAGACTGGCCAACCCATGGGTGGAGTTTAGCCAGGGACCGTTTCAGACAGATATTTGCATTGAGATAGTGTGGGGAAGGGGCCCCCAAGAGGATACTGCTGCTTAATTTTTTTTATAGCCTTTGCCTTGTTCCTATTCTATCATTCCAATTTTTCTCTAATTTGTTCTTCCCGTTAGCTAGTTTCCTTCTTCCACCATAGAAGATACCAGGACTTCTTTTGTCAGCCTTTTTTACCCTCTTGTCTCTAGCTCCAGTGAGGCCTGAAGATTAAAGTTAAAGCATGCACCAATTTTTGAAAAGTTTGGGGATTGTGACATGTGTTTTAGGCATAGGTCCAGGATTTTTGATGGGACAA
>NW_022320695.1:0-3373 GCF_002776525.5 Piliocolobus tephrosceles
TGTGTGTGAGCATGTGTTTCTTTTAACGTTTTCAGCCTACAACATCCAGGGTTTGTGGTGGCAAGAAGACAGCAAGATTTAAATTTTGGCCAGTGACTCGTGCTGCAAGGGGAACAACTACCTGCATTTAATGGGAAGGCAAAATCTCAGGCTTTGAGGGAAGTTAACATAGGCTTGATTCTGGGTGGAAGCTGGATGTGTTGTTTCTGGAGGCCAGGCTGGAGCTCTCAGCTCACTATGGGTTCATTTTTGTTGTCTCCTTTCATCTCAACAGCTCCTGGGAAATGTGCTGGTGACTGTTTTGGCAATCCATTTCGGCAAAGAATTCACCCCTGAGGTGCAGGCTTCCTGGCAGAAGATGGTGGCTGGAGTGGCCAGTGCCCTGTCCTCCAGATACCACTGAGCCCCCTGCCCACGATGCAGAGCTTTCAAGGATAGGCTTTATTCTGCAAGCAATAAAAATAATAAATCTTTTCTGCTGAGAGATCACACATGATTTTCTTCAGTTCTTTTTTTTTACATCTTTTAAAATATATGAGCCACAAAGGGTTTTATGTTGAGGGATGTGTGTATGTGTATTTGTACATGGCTGTGTGTGTTAGTGTCATGTGCATACTCCTCACTTTTTTGTTTACATGAGATGTGGGTTTTGATGAGCAATTGAAAGAACTAGGCAATAAAGAAACTCCCATGTACATGGGAGTTATGCAAGTGGGAATAAAAGATGTAGGAGAAGTCTGGTGGGATGAAAGACCTCTACAGGACAGGACTCCTCAGAAACAGATGGTTTGGAAGAGATGGGGAAAGGTTCAGTGAAGACCTGGGGGCTGGATTGCAGCACAGCAGCGAGGAAGGGGCTCAACGAAGAAAAAGTGTTCCAAATTTAGGAAGTCAAGGTTTAGGCAGGGATAGCCATTCTATTTTATTAGGGGCAATACTATTTCTAATGGCATCTGACTTTTCTCAGTCCTTGTGAGGCTCTATGGGGAGGTTGAGGTGTTAGAGATCAGAGCAGGGAACAGATTTTTCTTTCCACTGTAACTGCAATGAAGTAATCCTTACTTTACTAAGGAACTTTTCGTTTTAAGTGTTGACGCATGCCTAAAGAGGTGAAATTAAACCCATGCCCTTAAGTCACAGCATTTCAAGGAAGAGACCTCACTGTATGCTTCTAGGGGAGGTGGGGACTTAGGGGAAGGAAATGAGCCAGCAGAGGTTCACAAGTCAGCATCATCGTGTCGTGCCTGAGCAGCAGAACAGCACTGTCAGATGAAAATGTAGTGTGAAGAATTTGTATAACATTAATTGAGAAGGCAGATTCACTGGCATTCTTATATAATTGAAAGTTAATGCATGTTTATAAGGTAGAGTTTAGTTTAATGTGATGGTGTTATGAACCTAATGCTTGTGTCTCCAGGAAATTCACATGCTAAATCCCCAACTCCCAGTTGGCCCCATTTGTCGGGGAGGCTTTGGAAAAGTAATTAGGTTTAGATGAGCTCACGAGAGCTGATCGCTCTCAAAGAATTATTTTCCTCATCAGAAGCAGAGAGTTAGCCATTTCTCTTCCTTCTGGGGAGGACATAGTGAGGAGTCAGCCATCTGCAACCCAAGAAGAGAGCCCTGACCAGGAACCAGCAGAAATGTGAGAAAAAATTCTGTTGTTGAAGCCATCCGGTCTATGCTATTTTGTTATAGCACCTTGTACTAAGTAAGGCAGATGAAGAAGGAGAAAAAAATAAGCTTGGGTGTTCAGTGGATTAGAAACCATGTTTATCTCAGGTTTACAAATCTCCCCTGGTCCCCTACGTTTCAGTATAAAATACCTACTCTACTACTCTCATCTGTAACACCCAAGTCGTAAGCCTTAGCCCTTCTCTCTAACTTTGATTTCTCCTATTTTTTCTTCAATGTACTTTAGGCTTGTAATGTATTTATATACAGTGAAATGTCAAGTTCTTTCTTTATATTTCTTTCTTTCCTTTTTCTCCTCAGCCTCACAGTTTTCTACATGCCCTTCTTATTTTCAGGAACTTCTTTCTTCAAACATCTTCTGCCTGGCTCCATCATACCATAAAGGACCCACTTCAAATGCTGTCACTCACTACCATTTCACAATTCACACTTTCTTTCTTGTTTTTTTTTTTTTTTAGTAAGACAAGTTTATAAAAAATTAAAGTGACGGAATAAATGAATGGCTACTTCATAGGCAGAGTAGCCCCAAGGGCTGCTCGTTGCCGATTTTTATTGTTATTTTTCAATAGCATGCTAAACAAGGGGTAGATTATTTATGCCGCCCATTTTTAGACCATAAAAGATAACTTCCTGATGTTGCCATGGCATTTTTTCCTTTTAATTTTATTTCATTTCATTTTAATTTCCAAGGTACATGTGCAGGATGTGCAGGCTTGTTACATGGGCAAATGTGTACCTTTCTGGTCTTTTAGCCATCTTTATCAAAGAGCAGATATAATCTTTACACAGGATCATGAAGGCTGAAAGGATTTCACCAATTTCAATCAATCTGATAGCTTAGGGGATAAACTAATTTGAAGATACAGCTCACCTCCAATAAGCCAGAATCCCAGAGCTTCTGGCATTATAATCTAGCAAGCTTTGAGATCATGGATCACTTTCAGAGAAAAACAAAAACAAACTAACCAAAAGCAAAACAGAACCAAAAAACCAGCAGAAATACTTCTTACCCTGTTAACGGTCCTATATGTCAGAAACAGCACTGTGTTAGAAATAAAGCAGTCTAAAGTACACTGATATTTGAGTTGTCATAGTGTGTGGACTATTAGCCAATAAAAACAGCCCTTGCTTCTCTAGAGTTGTTTTCCATATACACACATGTCTTATGTCTTAGAATAAGATTCCCTGAGAAGTGAACCTAGCATCTATACAAGATAATTAATTCTAATGCAGAGTACCTGCCAAAGAACATTCCACCACCATCTTTACTGAGCAGAAAAGAGCTACACCAAAACCCTGGTCATCAGCCAGCACACACACTTACCCAGTGATAAATACACATCATATGGTATATATATACACACCTGAATATGGAATCAAATATTTTTTCTAAGATGAAACAGGCATGATTTATTTCAAATAGGTAGAGATAAGTAGATATTGAGGTAAGGATTAGGTCTTATATTACATAACTGTAATCTATTACTGCACTGAAACTGACTTTATAGGAATTGTTTTCACTGCACCATTGAGAACTTAAGAGATAACAGAAAAAGCCACAGAGAGTATATTCAAAAAGAAGTGTAGCACTTTTTCCTTAGAAACCACTACTAACTGAAAAAGACTAAGATTTGTCCCATCAAAAATCCTGGACCTATGCCTAAAACACATGTCACAA
>NW_022320696.1:0-3373 GCF_002776525.5 Piliocolobus tephrosceles
TTGTGACATGTGTTTTAGGCATAGGTCCAGGATTTTTGATGGGACAAATCTTAGTCTTTTTCAGTTAGTAGTGGTTTCTAAGGAAAAAGTGCTACACTTCTTTTTGAATATACTCTCTGTGGCTTTTTCTGTTATCTCTTAAGTTCTCAATGGTGCAGTGAAAACAATTCCTATAAAGTCAGTTTCAGTGCAGTAATAGATTACAGTTATGTAATATAAGACCTAATCCTTACCTCAATATCTACTTATCTCTACCTATTTGAAATAAATCATGCCTGTTTCATCTTAGAAAAAATATTTGATTCCATATTCAGGTGTGTATATATATACCATATGATGTGTATTTATCACTGGGTAAGTGTGTGTGCTGGCTGATGACCAGGGTTTTGGTGTAGCTCTTTTCTGCTCAGTAAAGATGGTGGTGGAATGTTCTTTGGCAGGTACTCTGCATTAGAATTAATTATCTTGTATAGATGCTAGGTTCACTTCTCAGGGAATCTTATTCTAAGACATAAGACATGTGTGTATATGGAAAACAACTCTAGAGAAGCAAGGGCTGTTTTTATTGGCTAATAGTCCACACACTATGACAACTCAAATATCAGTGTACTTTAGACTGCTTTATTTCTAACACAGTGCTGTTTCTGACATATAGGACCGTTAACAGGGTAAGAAGTATTTCTGCTGGTTTTTTGGTTCTGTTTTGCTTTTGGTTAGTTTGTTTTTGTTTTTCTCTGAAAGTGATCCATGATCTCAAAGCTTGCTAGATTATAATGCCAGAAGCTCTGGGATTCTGGCTTATTGGAGGTGAGCTGTATCTTCAAATTAGTTTATCCCCTAAGCTATCAGATTGATTGAAATTGGTGAAATCCTTTCAGCCTTCATGATCCTGTGTAAAGATTATATCTGCTCTTTGATAAAGATGGCTAAAAGACCAGAAAGGTACACATTTGCCCATGTAACAAGCCTGCACATCCTGCACATGTACCTTGGAAATTAAAATGAAATGAAATAAAATTAAAAGGAAAAAATGCCATGGCAACATCAGGAAGTTATCTTTTATGGTCTAAAAATGGGCGGCATAAATAATCTACCCCTTGTTTAGCATGCTATTGAAAAATAACAATAAAAATCGGCAACGAGCAGCCCTTGGGGCTACTCTGCCTATGAAGTAGCCATTCATTTATTCCGTCACTTTAATTTTTTATAAACTTGTCTTACTAAAAAAAAAAAAAAACAAGAAAGAAAGTGTGAATTGTGAAATGGTAGTGAGTGACAGCATTTGAAGTGGGTCCTTTATGGTATGATGGAGCCAGGCAGAAGATGTTTGAAGAAAGAAGTTCCTGAAAATAAGAAGGGCATGTAGAAAACTGTGAGGCTGAGGAGAAAAAGGAAAGAAAGAAATATAAAGAAAGAACTTGACATTTCACTGTATATAAATACATTACAAGCCTAAAGTACATTGAAGAAAAAATAGGAGAAATCAAAGTTAGAGAGAAGGGCTAAGGCTTACGACTTGGGTGTTACAGATGAGAGTAGTAGAGTAGGTATTTTATACTGAAACGTAGGGGACCAGGGGAGATTTGTAAACCTGAGATAAACATGGTTTCTAATCCACTGAACACCCAAGCTTATTTTTTTCTCCTTCTTCATCTGCCTTACTTAGTACAAGGTGCTATAACAAAATAGCATAGACCGGATGGCTTCAACAACAGAATTTTTTCTCACATTTCTGCTGGTTCCTGGTCAGGGCTCTCTTCTTGGGTTGCAGATGGCTGACTCCTCACTATGTCCTCCCCAGAAGGAAGAGAAATGGCTAACTCTCTGCTTCTGATGAGGAAAATAATTCTTTGAGAGCGATCAGCTCTCGTGAGCTCATCTAAACCTAATTACTTTTCCAAAGCCTCCCCGACAAATGGGGCCAACTGGGAGTTGGGGATTTAGCATGTGAATTTCCTGGAGACACAAGCATTAGGTTCATAACACCATCACATTAAACTAAACTCTACCTTATAAACATGCATTAACTTTCAATTATATAAGAATGCCAGTGAATCTGCCTTCTCAATTAATGTTATACAAATTCTTCACACTACATTTTCATCTGACAGTGCTGTTCTGCTGCTCAGGCACGACACGATGATGCTGACTTGTGAACCTCTGCTGGCTCATTTCCTTCCCCTAAGTCCCCACCTCCCCTAGAAGCATACAGTGAGGTCTCTTCCTTGAAATGCTGTGACTTAAGGGCATGGGTTTAATTTCACCTCTTTAGGCATGCGTCAACACTTAAAACGAAAAGTTCCTTAGTAAAGTAAGGATTACTTCATTGCAGTTACAGTGGAAAGAAAAATCTGTTCCCTGCTCTGATCTCTAACACCTCAACCTCCCCATAGAGCCTCACAAGGACTGAGAAAAGTCAGATGCCATTAGAAATAGTATTGCCCCTAATAAAATAGAATGGCTATCCCTGCCTAAACCTTGACTTCCTAAATTTGGAACACTTTTTCTTCGTTGAGCCCCTTCCTCGCTGCTGTGCTGCAATCCAGCCCCCAGGTCTTCACTGAACCTTTCCCCATCTCTTCCAAACCATCTGTTTCTGAGGAGTCCTGTCCTGTAGAGGTCTTTCATCCCACCAGACTTCTCCTACATCTTTTATTCCCACTTGCATAACTCCCATGTACATGGGAGTTTCTTTATTGCCTAGTTCTTTCAATTGCTCATCAAAACCCACATCTCATGTAAACAAAAAAGTGAGGAGTATGCACATGACACTAACACACACAGCCATGTACAAATACACATACACACATCCCTCAACATAAAACCCTTTGTGGCTCATATATTTTAAAAGATGTAAAAAAAAAGAACTGAAGAAAATCATGTGTGATCTCTCAGCAGAAAAGATTTATTATTTTTATTGCTTGCAGAATAAAGCCTATCCTTGAAAGCTCTGCATCGTGGGCAGGGGGCTCAGTGGTATCTGGAGGACAGGGCACTGGCCACTCCAGCCACCATCTTCTGCCAGGAAGCCTGCACCTCAGGGGTGAATTCTTTGCCGAAATGGATTGCCAAAACAGTCACCAGCACATTTCCCAGGAGCTGTTGAGATGAAAGGAGACAACAAAAATGAACCCATAGTGAGCTGAGAGCTCCAGCCTGGCCTCCAGAAACAACACATCCAGCTTCCACCCAGAATCAAGCCTATGTTAACTTCCCTCAAAGCCTGAGATTTTGCCTTCCCATTAAATGCAGGTAGTTGTTCCCCTTGCAGCACGAGTCACTGGCCAAAATTTAAATCTTGCTGTCTTCTTGCCACCACAAACCCTGGATGTTGTAGGCTGAAAACGTTAAAAGAAACACATGCTCACACACA
>NW_022320697.1:0-5723 GCF_002776525.5 Piliocolobus tephrosceles
CCTTTATTACTCACGCTGCACCCTTTCCACCCTTCAGAACCAAACGTCCTAGCACTGTGACTTATACATGCCCCTTCCCTTCCTTATTTGGAAAAATATTTACAAATAGCCAATTGGGTCAGTTTAGATTGTGCGGTCCAACCCCAGCCCATGGGACAGTAACACAGAGGTAGAGACTTTACGTTAAAAAAAAAAAAAACCCTTCCCTCCTTTGTTGAGGGTGCTCTTGCGAATCGTGATCAACGCAAACAAAAATCTTCTGCAGAAGTAAATTGCCTTACTAAAAAAAACTTTTGCCTGAGTACTGGTTTCACTTTGCGCCACTGTATATTTTACTTCCAAAAGTATTATTAATATGACAACAAAATATTTTTGTTCACCTTCTCAATACATTCAAAAAGAGAGACTAAAAAAGAGATAGAATTTTCCCATGCTCTGGGGTGGACGTGGCTCAGCTCAGGGAGGAAGCCCTGGCTGAAAAGGCTGCAACTTACGCTGTTAGTTTTCTTCACTCAGCGCAGCATCTGATCATATCTTCGGTCACTCAGGGCCTGAGGGGGCGGAGCCTTAAGCATTATCCAATCAGGGACGCTGGGCTGGAACCGTCCAATCAGGCACACAGCCTGAGCGAACAGCCCAGCATCTGATCACATCTTCTGTCACTCAGGGCCTGAGGGGGCGGGGCCTTAAGCGTTTTCCAATCAGGGACGCTGGGCTAGAAACGTCCAATCAGGCACGCAGCCGGAGCAAACAGGGCGGCTTCTGGTTTGGCGGGTCCTTTGTCTCTCGGTGCAACCGGAGCTCCAGGTGTCCTGTTCACTGCTCTGTGTCCTGTACTCCTAGAGGCCCAGCCTCTGTGGCCCTGTGACCTGCAGGTATTGTGAGATCCACAGCTAAGACACCAGGACCCCTGGAAGCCTAGAAATGGTGAGAGTGCCTGTGGGACATCCCAAGCGAGGGGCAGGGGCTGGTTGGAACCGGTGGAAAGTGACGGTGGCGGGACTCAGGGACTCAGGTATCCCCTTAGTCAGCTCCACAATTTGCGCCCCGAGTTCTCCTTGCCCAGCTGGGCCTCGGTTCCCTTCAGCCAAAAGATGGCGGCTGCGCTGACAGCCCAGCCCCCAGGCGTCCTGTCTCTTCACTGCGTGGTGACTGTGCCCTGGCCTGGAGCCCTCTCTGGGCAGCTCTGCCCCCGCAGCGCCGCTTCTCTCCCAGATTGTGCAGGGACCACGGGAAGAGTTGTCAGGGGAGAATCCTGACTCGGAGTGCGGGTTCACGAATGGGAAGAGCTTCAGTGCCTTGGGTTCACAGTTTCTCTTTTCTATTAAAAATGTATGGGGCTGGGCGCGGTGGCTCATTCCGGTAATCCCAGCACTTTGAGAGGCCGAGGCAGGCGGATCACTTGAGGTAAGGAGTTGTTAGGACAAACTAAGCTCCTCTTCAAAGACTCAACTTCCTGGTCATAAGTTGTAAAAATTGACCTCTTCTTCCGCCTTCTCCTTTTCTCAAAACATCGCGCGTGTATCCTATTTGGAAAACGTTTGTGTCTATCCCAACCGGGATCAGCTTAGATTGTGCGGTCCGACCCCAGCCTATATGGGAAGGACACAAAAATAGGAACTGCCTTAGGGTTAAATACCCCTTCCTGGCCCAGCGCGGTAGCTCATGCCTGTAATCCTAGCACTTTGTGAGGCCGTGGCGGGTGGATCACAAGGTCAGGCGTTCTAGGCCAGCCTGGCCAACATGGTGAAACCCCGTCTCTACCAAAAATACAAAAAGTAGCTGGGGTTGGTGGCAGGCGCCTTTAGTAATCCCAGCTACTTGGGAGGCTGAGGCACTAGACTTGCTTGAACCTGGGAGGCGGGGTGCAGTGAGCCTATATCTTGCCATTGTACTCCAGCCTTGGTGACAGAGTGAGACTCCGTCTAAAAAAAAAAAAAAGACATCTTAAAATGTCCTCCCTTATGTAAAACTGTGTTTAAGTAATTTCACGAATATTTCAAACACTGAGTTTCAAAAACCAAGTGAATAACTCTGACATGACAATTAAAGCTTGAACCTAGTGACTCCAAGCTAAGGCTAATATTAAGCCTGAAACAGGAGGGTTCTTTTTTTTTGGACAGAGTTTTGCGTTTTGCTCTTGTCGCCCAGGTGGAGTGCAATGACGCGACCATGGCTCACTGAAACCTCCGCCTCCTGAGTTCAAGGGATTCTCCTGCCTCAGCCTCTCAAGTAGCTGAGATTACAGGCATGCATCATCATGCCTGGCTAATTTTGTGTTTTTAGTAGAGATGGGTTTTCTCCATGTTGGTCAGGTTGGTCTCGAACTCCCGACCTCAGGTGATCTGCCCGCCTTGGCCTCCCGAAGTGCTGGGATTACAGACGTGTTATTCTGAGAGAAGCTACAGAGCCTAAAAAGCTGGGGCCCCACAAGCAGATGCAGTTAAGGTTAAGATGAAAGGAAACTGGAAGGATCTTTTTTTTTTTTTTTTTTTTGAGACGTCCCCTGTCGCCCAGGCTGGAGTAAGCTCACTGCAAGCTCCGCCTCCTGGGTTCACGCCATTCTCCTGCCTCAGCCTCCCGAGTAGCTGGAACTACAGGCACCCACCACCACGCCCAGCTAATTTTTAAAAATATTTTTTAGTAGAGACGGGGTTTCACTGTGTTAGCCAGAATGGTCAATCCCGACCTCGTGATCCACTCGCCTCGGCCTCCCAAAGTGCTGGGATTACAGGCGTGAGCCACCATGCCTGGTCTTTGGGAGGATCTTACTGATGATGAAGTTGTTATTGTTTTAAGGGACATTTTAGACTTTGTAAAATAGAAACGTTAAATTTATGTTAAAAATGAATTTCAAAAAAGTATTACAACAGGAGGAAGTACCAACTAACTATAAGATCTTTATGGCTTGCAAAAATGTAGGTAGAAAAGGGCTTTTCTCCCTAGGGAGGAGCAAACAAGATTAGAAAGGAGGTGGGAAGAGAATAGCAAATGGAGGGTGAAAAAGTCAGATTTTACATCAGAGAATGTCTTACCCTGAAATCAGGTTCTTAGGAGGCATGTAAAATGGAACGTATGTTGACTCAGAGTGAGGGTAGTTCAAAGTTCAGGAGCCTGAGGGAGAGAGATAAACTTAAGTAAAGTTTGATTAAGAAATATTTTATTTTATGCCTGGCCCAGTGGTTTATGCCGTAATCCCAGCACTTTGGGAGGCCAAGATGGGAAGGTCACTAGGTCAGGAGATCGATACCATCCTGGCCAATGTGGTGAAACTCTGTTGCTACTAAAAATACAAAAGTTAACTCGGTGTGGTGGCCTGCACCTGTATTCCCAGTTACTCAGGAGGCTGAGGCAGGAGAATCGCTAGAACCCGAGAAGCAGAGGTTGCAGTGAGCCAGATCAAGCCACAGCACTCCATCCTGGAGACAGAGCGAGACTCTGTCTCAAAACAAACAAACAAGAAAACAAAAAAAATTTTACCTCAGACCAGGTGCAGGCCATGGTTCACACCTGTAATCCAGGCGCTTTGGGAGGCAGAGGCAGGCGGATCATCTGAGGTCAGGAGTTCGAGACCAGCCTGGCCAACATGGTAGAACCCTGTGTCTACTACAAATACAAAAACTAGCCCAGTGTGGTGGCGGTTGCCTGTAATCCTAGAAACTTGGGAGGCGGAGGCAGGAGAATTGCTTGAACCCTGCAGGCAGAGGTTGCAGTGAGCTGAGACTGCGTCCCTGCACTCCAGCCTAGGCAACAGAGCGAGATTCTGGCTCAAAAAAAAAAAAAAAAAAAATTTATTTTTTATTTTGACCACTGAAGACAAATTCAGCTGATTTTTTAAAATAAGATATAGGAGGAAATGTGCAGAGTGTGTGTCTGGCTGTGTGATAGGTAAGAAAAGAGAGCACTATCTAAGTCATAAGGGGAAGAGTGTTTTTTTCTATAAACTATTTCTGGAGCACACAAATGATGGAGAATTTTATTAATCACAAATATTTTCCAGGATTATCTATGTGTTTCATCTTTCCCCATCTCTTTTCTTTGTTCTATGCATTTCTTCCTTTTGGCTTTTCCTGAGCTGCATCTTATGTATGAAACCAGTAAACATAACTACAGTGTTTTGCTGAGTTCTGTGAGTAGCTCTACCAAATTACTGAATTTCACTAAGGTGATAGACCCCAATTTTTAAACAGTAGCTAAGAAGCGTAAGTGGGCCCATGGGGTCTGTTCCTGGCATCTGCAGTGAGGATAAGGTTGTGGGACCAAGCCCTGAATCAGGGTCTGTGCTGACTCTGGGTGGTGGCAGAATTCCAATGTTAGACAATGAGATGGTGTTGGAGAATTGTTTGATGTTCATCAAACTACAGATTTGGTGCCAGAAAAAAGATATCACAGAGGTCTGGCCTGGAATAAAACTCTGGGTGTTTGGGAATGGGAGGCTCTGCTCTCCTGTACACAGGCTGTCACACTGCCCATTGTCCTGCAATTCCAGATCTTCTCCCAGGGTGACAGATGACTGAAAACTTAGAGAAAAGGAGCTTCACCATGGCATTTTTGATCTGTGTTTTGTGAAGAACCCACAAGTGTCTACAAGTCCCCTGGCATATCCCAACCCCCAGACACTGAATCTGCAGCAGCAACCTGTTTTCTCCACGAACCTAGGATCTGGACCACCTGTTCATAATCTCATCTTCCTGTATTCACACAGAAATAAATCAGAGTGCAGCCCTTCCTGGGTCACTGTCTGTAGCAAAAATCAGTCCTTTCACCTACATTGCGCTCTCTCCTACTCAGGGATTTATTTTTTTTCTTTTAGCTTTTATTTTTGGTTTGGGGTACACATGTGGGTTTGCTATAAAGCTAAAATTATGTTATTGGGATTTGGCGTGCCGATTATTTTGTCACTGAGGTACTAAACATAGCACCAAACAGGTATATTTTCTGATCCTCTTACTCCTCCCACCCTCCACCCTCAACTAGGCCTCAGTGTCTGTTGTTTTCTCTTTGTGTTTATGGGTTCTTATTATTTGGCTCTTATTTGTAAATAACAACATGCATTTGGTTTTCTGTTTCTGCATTAGTTTTCTAAGAATAATGGCCTCCAGCTTCATCAATGTTATTGCAACGAACATGACCTTTTTTTTTAATGGCCACAGATATTCCATGATGTTTATGTACCATATTTTGTTTTTACTAAATCTTTTACTTTATTTTTGGAGACAGGGTCTCACTTATGGCCCAGGCTCGAGTGCCATGACATAATATTGGCTTACTTTAGCCTCAACCTCCCAGGCTCAAGGAATTCTCTCCTACCTCATCCTCCCAAGTAGCTGAAACTACATGTATGCATAACCACACCTGGCCAATTTTTCTTTCTTTTTTTTTTTTTTTTTCTTTTTGATTTTCTGTGGAGACAGAATTTTGGCGTGTTGCCAGACTGGTCTCAAACTTCTAAGCTCAGGCGATCCACCAACCTCAGCCTCCACCTCCCAAAGTGCTGGGATTACAGGTATGAGCCACCGCATCTGACCTTGCCATATTTTCTTTATCCATTCTACCATTGATAGGCATTTATGGCCTGTCCATGTCTTTGCTGTTTTGAATAGTGCTGCAGTGAACATGCATGCGGATGTGTCTTTATAATAATTTATATTTGTTTGGGTATATACCAAATTATAAGGTTCCTAAGTCAAATGATAATTCTGTTTTTAGTTCTGTGAGGAATC
>NW_022320698.1:0-2404 GCF_002776525.5 Piliocolobus tephrosceles
AGGGGGGAGGGATTGCATTGGGGAGTTATACCTGATATAAATGATGAATTGATGGGTGCTGACGAGTTGATGGGTGCAGCACACCAACATGGCACAAGTATACATATGTAACAAACCTGCAGGTTATGCACATGTACCCTAGAACTTAAAGTATAATTAAAAAAAAAAGAAAGAAAAATATAGTAGCGATGAAATGGAGTCAGACAAAAAAATAAAAAAAAAAAAAAAGAAATTACTGTTTATATGGCCTTAGCCAAGAAAATTGATCTAAATTTTTTGAAACCAAAGGAGGATTCAAGATGACTGACTAGAAATATTTTATGCCTACCTCTTTCACTTAGATGAACCAGAGTAGTGTAGAGACAGTAACACTTCCTAGAGAAAATGCTGGAATTCAACATGGAAGTGACAGGGGGCACTAAAAACAGGAAAGGAGGAGGAGAGGCAGCCTCCCTTGCCAGGATTGGCCAAGAGCCAGTGTTGAATCCCCAGTGCAGTGGAGGGATGAATAAGATACTGCCAGTGTCCCATTATCCCACCATAGAAGTGTGCAATCCTGGCCTCTTGAGAAATGCTTAACCTTCTCAACCCTGGAAACTAACAGAGAAAGTTGCCAGGAGACTGTGGGGACAGAACTGCTCCAGGGAGGGAGCTCTTGCTGAGTCCCACACTGTTTCTGAGATCTAAGTTGATAGAAAGGTTCCATTTTCAAAACTAGCCTCCAGCAAACTGTATGCTTTTCTGAGACCCAGAGGCACCAGGACTAGACATTCCAGAAACTCAGGCTGCCACTGCTGGGACTGGGCAGTGAGCTAGGACTACCCGTTTATCTGGGGCTAGGAAGTGCATGAGGCCTGGGTGTTAGCAGCCAGTGGCATAAAATGAGTATTGCACTACCAGGACATAAAATGAAGTCATGAAGAGGGCATGAGTTGCCACTGGGACTTGATCATGAGCTGAGTGTGGTCTCTTGCAGTCTGGGCAGGAAATTGAGTCTCACTGGGACTCAGCTGTGAAGGGGAGAACATGCATTCTCCACACCATGGCCCAGGCTATGACTACCAACGGTAGCCCATCATCTCTGGGCATTATTCCCAACACAGAGGCTACCACCCTCACCCAGTGACTCTCTCTAGGGCATGAGAAATACCCTTAACCCCTGCCCACCATGGCTGGTGACTACTCTCAAAATTGGGGGCCCAAGCACAAGACTGTCCAGCTGAGTTTGCTCCCCATTCCAAGACAGATCACATAATCTAGAGACCTGAGTATTGCACAAGCCAAACCACCACCTTGGGCACATGAGCATTCCTCCAAGGGTCCTGAGATTGGGCCTAAACTTCGGGCTGCTACCACTTCACCTGGAAACTATCTGTTAAGAACCACCTGCAGGCCTGGAGACTTGCCCACCCAGCACATTGCAGCCATTGTCAACATCAATGCACACCATGTGAGACCCAGAGAACTATCCTGCCGTTGCTACTCCCATTCCCCATGCAACACCAGTTGCCCATAGGACTGAGAGCTCACCTAACAATCTCATCCACCACTGCCACTGCAGGAATCCTAGCAAGCCATCTGGAGCTCCAGAAACCGACCCACTGGTAACTTCCAGCACAGGTGTCAGTGTGCACCACCCCGGGACACAAGATAGGCATGTTAAGCTCACCACTGTCTACACTGGGGCCTGAAGACTGGCCCAACTGGCATTGTGCCCAACCCAGCACAATACCATCACAGCCTCCACAAATAAACATGCCCTAACCCACTGAGGAAATCACAGATACCACTAATGCTGTTTACAGCCAAATAGATCATAAAGAGACTGCACTACTGTATGCCCCCAAGAGCAAAGCCAAAGTAGCCTATCCAGCCAAAACCATAGATGCATCTTCAAAAAGTCCTCCTCATCAAAAGTAAATTTTAAAAAATAGAAAGGAGTGACTGTTACACCAGATGTACAGATGTCAATGGAAGGTCACAGAAAACATGAAAAAGCAAGAAAACATGGTATATTTAATAAATACAATAATGCTCCAGCGATAGATTTTGATTAAAGAAATTTTTGAACCCCAATGTCAAGAAGTCAAAATATTAATTTTGAAGAAGTTCAGTGAGAGTCAAGAGAATTCTGAAAAAACATGACGAAATCAGAGAACAATTTAGTATATGATAGTATATGAAAGAGAAATGTATAAAGAGATAGGTATTTTTTAAGACCCTAATAAAAATTCTGAAACTGAATAACTCATGGAAGAAAAGATAAAATACATTTAAAAGCTTCAAGAGGCCAGGCACGGTGGCTCATGCCTGCAATCCCAGCACTTTGGGAGGCCGAGGCTGGCAGATCATCTGAAGTCAGGAGTTCGAGACCAGCCTGACCAACATGGAGAAACCCCATCTC
>NW_022320699.1:0-5723 GCF_002776525.5 Piliocolobus tephrosceles
GATTCCTCACAGAACTAAAAACAGAATTATCATTTGACTTAGGAACCTTATAATTTGGTATATACCCAAACAAATATAAATTATTATAAAGACACATCCGCATGCATGTTCACTGCAGCACTATTCAAAACAGCAAAGACATGGACAGGCCATAAATGCCTATCAATGGTAGAATGGATAAAGAAAATATGGCAAGGTCAGATGCGGTGGCTCATACCTGTAATCCCAGCACTTTGGGAGGTGGAGGCTGAGGTTGGTGGATCGCCTGAGCTTAGAAGTTTGAGACCAGTCTGGCAACACGCCAAAATTCTGTCTCCACAGAAAATCAAAAAGAAAAAAAAAAAAAAAAAGAAAGAAAAATTGGCCAGGTGTGGTTATGCATACATGTAGTTTCAGCTACTTGGGAGGATGAGGTAGGAGAGAATTCCTTGAGCCTGGGAGGTTGAGGCTAAAGTAAGCCAATATTATGTCATGGCACTCGAGCCTGGGCCATAAGTGAGACCCTGTCTCCAAAAATAAAGTAAAAGATTTAGTAAAAACAAAATATGGTACATAAACATCATGGAATATCTGTGGCCATTAAAAAAAAAGGTCATGTTCGTTGCAATAACATTGATGAAGCTGGAGGCCATTATTCTTAGAAAACTAATGCAGAAACAGAAAACCAAATGCATGTTGTTATTTACAAATAAGAGCCAAATAATAAGAACCCATAAACACAAAGAGAAAACAACAGACACTGAGGCCTAGTTGAGGGTGGAGGGTGGGAGGAGTAAGAGGATCAGAAAATATACCTGTTTGGTGCTATGTTTAGTACCTCAGTGACAAAATAATCGGCACGCCAAATCCCAATAACATAATTTTAGCTTTATAGCAAACCCACATGTGTACCCCAAACCAAAAATAAAAGCTAAAAGAAAAAAAATAAATCCCTGAGTAGGAGAGAGCGCAATGTAGGTGAAAGGACTGATTTTTGCTACAGACAGTGACCCAGGAAGGGCTGCACTCTGATTTATTTCTGTGTGAATACAGGAAGATGAGATTATGAACAGGTGGTCCAGATCCTAGGTTCGTGGAGAAAACAGGTTGCTGCTGCAGATTCAGTGTCTGGGGGTTGGGATATGCCAGGGGACTTGTAGACACTTGTGGGTTCTTCACAAAACACAGATCAAAAATGCCATGGTGAAGCTCCTTTTCTCTAAGTTTTCAGTCATCTGTCACCCTGGGAGAAGATCTGGAATTGCAGGACAATGGGCAGTGTGACAGCCTGTGTACAGGAGAGCAGAGCCTCCCATTCCCAAACACCCAGAGTTTTATTCCAGGCCAGACCTCTGTGATATCTTTTTTCTGGCACCAAATCTGTAGTTTGATGAACATCAAACAATTCTCCAACACCATCTCATTGTCTAACATTGGAATTCTGCCACCACCCAGAGTCAGCACAGACCCTGATTCAGGGCTTGGTCCCACAACCTTATCCTCACTGCAGATGCCAGGAACAGACCCCATGGGCCCACTTACGCTTCTTAGCTACTGTTTAAAAATTGGGGTCTATCACCTTAGTGAAATTCAGTAATTTGGTAGAGCTACTCACAGAACTCAGCAAAACACTGTAGTTATGTTTACTGGTTTCATACATAAGATGCAGCTCAGGAAAAGCCAAAAGGAAGAAATGCATAGAACAAAGAAAAGAGATGGGGAAAGATGAAACACATAGATAATCCTGGAAAATATTTGTGATTAATAAAATTCTCCATCATTTGTGTGCTCCAGAAATAGTTTATAGAAAAAAACACTCTTCCCCTTATGACTTAGATAGTGCTCTCTTTTCTTACCTATCACACAGCCAGACACACACTCTGCACATTTCCTCCTATATCTTATTTTAAAAAATCAGCTGAATTTGTCTTCAGTGGTCAAAATAAAAAATAAATTTTTTTTTTTTTTTTTTTTGAGCCAGAATCTCGCTCTGTTGCCTAGGCTGGAGTGCAGGGACGCAGTCTCAGCTCACTGCAACCTCTGCCTGCAGGGTTCAAGCAATTCTCCTGCCTCCGCCTCCCAAGTTTCTAGGATTACAGGCAACCGCCACCACACTGGGCTAGTTTTTGTATTTGTAGTAGACACAGGGTTCTACCATGTTGGCCAGGCTGGTCTCGAACTCCTGACCTCAGATGATCCGCCTGCCTCTGCCTCCCAAAGCGCCTGGATTACAGGTGTGAACCATGGCCTGCACCTGGTCTGAGGTAAAATTTTTTTTGTTTTCTTGTTTGTTTGTTTTGAGACAGAGTCTCGCTCTGTCTCCAGGATGGAGTGCTGTGGCTTGATCTGGCTCACTGCAACCTCTGCTTCTCGGGTTCTAGCGATTCTCCTGCCTCAGCCTCCTGAGTAACTGGGAATACAGGTGCAGGCCACCACACCGAGTTAACTTTTGTATTTTTAGTAGCAACAGAGTTTCACCACATTGGCCAGGATGGTATCGATCTCCTGACCTAGTGACCTTCCCATCTTGGCCTCCCAAAGTGCTGGGATTACGGCATAAACCACTGGGCCAGGCATAAAATAAAATATTTCTTAATCAAACTTTACTTAAGTTTATCTCTCTCCCTCAGGCTCCTGAACTTTGAACTACCCTCACTCTGAGTCAACATACGTTCCATTTTACATGCCTCCTAAGAACCTGATTTCAGGGTAAGACATTCTCTGATGTAAAATCTGACTTTTTCACCCTCCATTTGCTATTCTCTTCCCACCTCCTTTCTAATCTTGTTTGCTCCTCCCTAGGGAGAAAAGCCCTTTTCTACCTACATTTTTGCAAGCCATAAAGATCTTATAGTTAGTTGGTACTTCCTCCTGTTGTAATACTTTTTTGAAATTCATTTTTAACATAAATTTAACGTTTCTATTTTACAAAGTCTAAAATGTCCCTTAAAACAATAACAACTTCATCATCAGTAAGATCCTCCCAAAGACCAGGCATGGTGGCTCACGCCTGTAATCCCAGCACTTTGGGAGGCCGAGGCGAGTGGATCACGAGGTCGGGATTGACCATTCTGGCTAACACAGTGAAACCCCGTCTCTACTAAAAAATATTTTTAAAAATTAGCTGGGCGTGGTGGTGGGTGCCTGTAGTTCCAGCTACTCGGGAGGCTGAGGCAGGAGAATGGCGTGAACCCAGGAGGCGGAGCTTGCAGTGAGCTTACTCCAGCCTGGGCGACAGGGGACGTCTCAAAAAAAAAAAAAAAAAAAAGATCCTTCCAGTTTCCTTTCATCTTAACCTTAACTGCATCTGCTTGTGGGGCCCCAGCTTTTTAGGCTCTGTAGCTTCTCTCAGAATAACACGTCTGTAATCCCAGCACTTCGGGAGGCCAAGGCGGGCAGATCACCTGAGGTCGGGAGTTCGAGACCAACCTGACCAACATGGAGAAAACCCATCTCTACTAAAAACACAAAATTAGCCAGGCATGATGATGCATGCCTGTAATCTCAGCTACTTGAGAGGCTGAGGCAGGAGAATCCCTTGAACTCAGGAGGCGGAGGTTTCAGTGAGCCATGGTCGCGTCATTGCACTCCACCTGGGCGACAAGAGCAAAACGCAAAACTCTGTCCAAAAAAAAAGAACCCTCCTGTTTCAGGCTTAATATTAGCCTTAGCTTGGAGTCACTAGGTTCAAGCTTTAATTGTCATGTCAGAGTTATTCACTTGGTTTTTGAAACTCAGTGTTTGAAATATTCGTGAAATTACTTAAACACAGTTTTACATAAGGGAGGACATTTTAAGATGTCTTTTTTTTTTTTTTAGACGGAGTCTCACTCTGTCACCAAGGCTGGAGTACAATGGCAAGATATAGGCTCACTGCACCCCGCCTCCCAGGTTCAAGCAAGTCTAGTGCCTCAGCCTCCCAAGTAGCTGGGATTACTAAAGGCGCCTGCCACCAACCCCAGCTACTTTTTGTATTTTTGGTAGAGACGGGGTTTCACCATGTTGGCCAGGCTGGCCTAGAACGCCTGACCTTGTGATCCACCCGCCACGGCCTCACAAAGTGCTAGGATTACAGGCATGAGCTACCGCGCTGGGCCAGGAAGGGGTATTTAACCCTAAGGCAGTTCCTATTTTTGTGTCCTTCCCATATAGGCTGGGGTCGGACCGCACAATCTAAGCTGATCCCGGTTGGGATAGACACAAACGTTTTCCAAATAGGATACACGCGCGATGTTTTGAGAAAAGGAGAAGGCGGAAGAAGAGGTCAATTTTTACAACTTATGACCAGGAAGTTGAGTCTTTGAAGAGGAGCTTAGTTTGTCCTAACAACTCCTTACCTCAAGTGATCCGCCTGCCTCGGCCTCTCAAAGTGCTGGGATTACCGGAATGAGCCACCGCGCCCAGCCCCATACATTTTTAATAGAAAAGAGAAACTGTGAACCCAAGGCACTGAAGCTCTTCCCATTCGTGAACCCGCACTCCGAGTCAGGATTCTCCCCTGACAACTCTTCCCGTGGTCCCTGCACAATCTGGGAGAGAAGCGGCGCTGCGGGGGCAGAGCTGCCCAGAGAGGGCTCCAGGCCAGGGCACAGTCACCACGCAGTGAAGAGACAGGACGCCTGGGGGCTGGGCTGTCAGCGCAGCCGCCATCTTTTGGCTGAAGGGAACCGAGGCCCAGCTGGGCAAGGAGAACTCGGGGCGCAAATTGTGGAGCTGACTAAGGGGATACCTGAGTCCCTGAGTCCCGCCACCGTCACTTTCCACCGGTTCCAACCAGCCCCTGCCCCTCGCTTGGGATGTCCCACAGGCACTCTCACCATTTCTAGGCTTCCAGGGGTCCTGGTGTCTTAGCTGTGGATCTCACAATACCTGCAGGTCACAGGGCCACAGAGGCTGGGCCTCTAGGAGTACAGGACACAGAGCAGTGAACAGGACACCTGGAGCTCCGGTTGCACCGAGAGACAAAGGACCCGCCAAACCAGAAGCCGCCCTGTTTGCTCCGGCTGCGTGCCTGATTGGACGTTTCTAGCCCAGCGTCCCTGATTGGAAAACGCTTAAGGCCCCGCCCCCTCAGGCCCTGAGTGACAGAAGATGTGATCAGATGCTGGGCTGTTCGCTCAGGCTGTGTGCCTGATTGGACGGTTCCAGCCCAGCGTCCCTGATTGGATAATGCTTAAGGCTCCGCCCCCTCAGGCCCTGAGTGACCGAAGATATGATCAGATGCTGCGCTGAGTGAAGAAAACTAACAGCGTAAGTTGCAGCCTTTTCAGCCAGGGCTTCCTCCCTGAGCTGAGCCACGTCCACCCCAGAGCATGGGAAAATTCTATCTCTTTTTTAGTCTCTCTTTTTGAATGTATTGAGAAGGTGAACAAAAATATTTTGTTGTCATATTAATAATACTTTTGGAAGTAAAATATACAGTGGCGCAAAGTGAAACCAGTACTCAGGCAAAAGTTTTTTTTAGTAAGGCAATTTACTTCTGCAGAAGATTTTTGTTTGCGTTGATCACGATTCGCAAGAGCACCCTCAACAAAGGAGGGAAGGGTTTTTTTTTTTTTTAACGTAAAGTCTCTACCTCTGTGTTACTGTCCCATGGGCTGGGGTTGGACCGCACAATCTAAACTGACCCAATTGGCTATTTGTAAATATTTTTCCAAATAAGGAAGGGAAGGGGCATGTATAAGTCACAGTGCTAGGACGTTTGGTTCTGAAGGGTGGAAAGGGTGCAGCGTGAGTAATAAAGG